>NW_026726428.1:0-106475 GCF_029784015.1 Lycium ferocissimum
AAATTTGGGCAACATTTCCCCTATATCATCTGCTTCTAAAACAAGTCCCAAACATCATTAACAATATCAAAAATAAAATAGCCAAGAGATTATTTTCAAACTAGACTCAAGTCCATCCTTTCAAATTCAATCCATAACCAAAACTCCAACACAACACCTTATGACCTTTTTATCATGATTCTTTTTACTTATAAGACTTGTTTAACCTTCAAATCAACTCAACATAAGAAATAAGATGAAGAACGTACCTTATACTTGAAGAACCTTAGCCACACACAACTTTCTTTAAGACCAATTTCACCATAACTCCAAGTAGAAGCAAGAACAATCACTTCTATGAACTAGTTGCGGATTTAAAGCTTGGTTTCCTCTTGATTTGATTTGGAATGATTTGGAGTGTTTAGGAGAGCTTATAGGGTCACTAGGGATCTGTTTTGGTGAAAATATGAGCCCCAAGTCATGTCCCTTTAATATATAATCAAGGAACAAAAACTCCACCGCCTCAATTTCACGGTACACTTTCACGACCGTGAAAAATTTCACTGGCCATGAAAGTGGCTATGAAACTGGTCCAGAAGCTCCTCATCACTACCACCATTTCATGGTGGTGGCTTCCCTCTTTTCACAGCGTGGCATATTCCACAGACCGTGAAACCTACCGTGGAAGTGCCTTTTTCTGATTTTTTGACGAAATGTATTCTTTTCGATTCGTTTAATGTCTAACCTTCATACTCGTTTCCAAACATGTTCAAGAACTTGTATATCTCTGAGATACACCTATATACCTTATACATAGCTCTCCAATGATTCCCAATACAAGCCTACAACAAACATCTTAAGACGGAATCTTAATGTGTACGAAAGGCGAAGTGTAACATTCTTCCTCCTTAAGAACATTCGTCCTCAAAGGTTAAGCTCCCAGGGGTCTTATAAATATTTTGGTAGAGTTTCCCCTGTAATTTGACCACTACCAACCTTACGCAACAACCCAAAATATATAACGCCATAAAGGGCCACAACAAGTAATAACAATAATGGCCTCACACGACCAGTAATCATGAGAAATAAAACATTGCGCACCTGAAGGCAATGGTGTCTCTATCTGAACTTTCTACGGAAGTTGAAACAAGTGCGGATATCTGGATCTCATATTTTCTTGCCTTCCCAAGTCATTTTCTCAACATTCCTGTTTCTCCAAAGGACTTTAACTGAAGCTGCATCTTTATTCCTCAATCTTCGAACTTGTCTGTCTAGAATGGAAATGGGAACCTCTTCATATGATAGTTGCTCGGTAACATGAACATTATCTACGGGTACAACTCTGGAAGGATCTCCAATACACTTATGAAGCATCGATACATGGAAGACCGGATGGACTGAATCTAAGTCTGAAAGTAGATCTAACACATAGGCCACTTGGCCTACTCTACGTACAATCCTGTAAGGACCAATCTACGGAGGACTAAGTTTACCCTTCTTACCAAATCTCATAACGTCGTTCATCTATGATACCTTAAAGAATACCTAATCATCAACCTGGAATTTCAAGTCTCGCCAGTGATTATCTACATATGACTTATGACGACTCTGAGCTTCCAACAATCAATCCTGAATAAGCTTGATCTTCTCTACTGCTTGTTAAATCAAATCTGGCCTTACTAATTTAGTCTCCTCCACTTCGAACCATCCAATAGGTGACCTACACTTTCATCCATATAAAGCTTTATATGGGGCAATATGGATACTGGAATGATAACTATTATTATATGCAAACTCAATAAGCGGCATATGATCATCCCAGTTACCTCTAAAGTCTATCACACATACCCGTAGCATATCCTCGAAGGTTTGAATAATGTGCTCAGCCTGCCCGTCTATATGGGGATGAAATGTTATGCCAAGATTCACTTGAGTCCCCAAACCTTTCTGAAAGGACTTCCAGTTGGCTGTGAACTGCGCACCCCTATCGGAGATGATGGATACCGGGACACCATGGAGTCGGACTATCTCCTTAATGTACAGCTTCGCATAATCCTCAACTGAGTAAGTAGTCCGAACAGGCAGAAAATGGCCTGATTTAGTAAGTCTATCAACAATCACCCATATGGAATCGAACTTAAGATGAGAACGAGGAAAGCCTATAATGAAATCCATATTGATTACTTCCCACTTCCAAGTTGGAATCTCCATAGCCTGCAATAATCCACTGGGCTTCTGATGCTCAATCTTCACCTGTTGATAGTTAGGACACTGGGTTACAAACTGTGCTATGTCTTTCTTCATTCCGTCCCATCAGTAAACTTCCTTAATATCATGATACATCTTCGTCGTCCCTGTATGAATAGAATAACGGGAGTAATGAGCCTCTTCCAAAATCTGATGACGTAATCCTGCAACATCGTAGAACACACAATATACCTCGATATTTGAAAACTCCGTCTGTAGAAATCTTAAATGATGACTTCTTCTTCTGAGGGGTCGTGTCTCTATAATGAACTAACATGGGATCCTCATACTGGCTCTCCTTCACCTCAGCTACTAAAGATGGGACTGCCACATTATGAATAGTAACTCCCGTATCGCCCGAGTCTAATAATCAAACTCCTAGGCTAGCTAACTTCTGAAGCTCACGAACTAACTCCCCTTTCTCTAGCTGAACACAAGATAAACTACCCATTGATTTGCAGCTAAGAGCATTGGCTACTACGTTTGTCTTCCCAGGATGATACAAAATGCTAACATCATAATCTTTTAATTACTCTAACCATTGCCTCTGCTTGAAAATATGCTGGAGACTCTTATGGTCTGTATAAATATCAACATGAATACCATACAAGTAATGCCTCCACATCTTCAATGTATGGATCACCGCAGCTAGCTCTAGATCATGGGACGGGAATTCTTCTCGTGCTCCCTCAACTGCCTCAAAGCATAAGCTATAACCTGCATTAATACACAATCTGACCCAACACCTAAAGCATCACAATAGATAACATAGCCTTCCGATCTCTCCGGAAGTGTTAAAACTGAGGCCAAAGTCAATCTGTTCTTCAATTCCTGAAAGCTGTGCTCACAAGCATCCGTCCACTCGAATTTAGTTGATTTCTGAGTTAGCTTCGTCAGTGGTGCCAAAATGGAAGAAAAACCCTCTACAATTATTCTGTAATAACCTTCCAAGCTCAGAAAACTATGAATCTCCGTGGGTGTTGTGGGTCTCGGCCAAGTCTTTAAGGCTTCAATCTTCTGCGTATCCACCCGGATACCGTCAGCTGAGATAATATGCCCCAAAAAAGTCAAAGAGTTCAATCAGAACTCACATTTAGAGAACTTTGCATATAACTTCCGAGCTTGGAGAACGTTACGGACAACACATAAATAATCCGCATGCTCTGCCTCTAATCAGGAGTATACTAGAATATCATTGATAAATATAATCATGAACAGATCTAGGAAGAGTCTGAATACACTATTCTTCAAAACCATAAATACCGCCGGTGCATTTGTCAACCCAAACGATATTACACGGAACTCAAAGTGACTGTATTTGGTTCTAAAAGCTGTCTTCAAAATATTTTTCTCTCTAACCCTCACCTGGTGATACCCTGATCTTAAATCTATCTTTGAGAACCATTTAGCAGCCCGTAACTGATCAAATAAATCATCACTCCTCGGAAGTGGATACTTGTTCTTTATTGTCACCTTATTCATCTACCTATAATCAATACACATTCACAAGGAGCCGTATTTCCTCCTCACAAATAACACTGGTGCTCCCCATAGTGACGTACTAGGCCTGATAAAGCCTTTATCAAGCAAATGCTTCAACTGCTCCTTCAATTCCCTTAACTCAGCAGGCGCCATTATATAAGGAGGAATAGATATTGGCTGAGTATCCGGTAATACATCAATAGCAAAATCAATCTCCCATTTTGGTGGAAGACCTAGAAGCTCGTTCGGGAAGACATCTGAAAACTCATTAACTACTGGAACAGACTGAAGAGTCGGTGGCTTTGCTTCTGTATCTTGAACCCGGACTAAATGATAAATACAACAAGTGATACGAATCGATTTGGGGGAAACACCAAATCAATCACAAAAACGCGGAATTAAAGATAATAAGAAATTGGGGATGAGAATTGAAGAAAGGGGATGAGAAATAGAGGATAAAAGCAAGACCCAATGAATAATGAACCTATGAGCAAACCTAAGTATATGAAACCTAGACCCTCTCAATTTGATTCAATTCAAAGAACCTATGCTATTTGAAATCAAGGCAAGGGAAATTCAATTGAAATCCACAAATGAACAACCCTTCATGAAATCAATGGAAAAATAGTTCAAGACCAACAATGGAATCCACCATTAACTAAGCTAACCCTAAACAAACTATCACTCTTTAGAGTATTCAATACATAATTCATCCAATCTAAGTAATGAAATGAAAGACAAGCTATATATACAAGCTAAGTAAAGAAGACTAATAGGCAATTACAATGCTACCCTTAATGAAGTAAGGGCCTTGTTTGGCTAGTCTTCTTAGTGTAGTCTTCAATTCAAGAATTTGCCTTCAATGGCCAAACACGCCCCTCGTTGCATAGATGGCCCTCTAATCAACCTTGCATGCATGGCCTTCTTGCAAGCATAACCTTCTTTGCACAAATAGCCAACTCCCGACCTTGTCCAAGTTTGCACATGTATCCAATTTGCAGAAATGTCCCTATTTGCATGTTTGGCCACTTTGCGCATTTGGTCTCCTTTCTAGTAGCTTCTTCTTCAAGCCTCGCCCAAGCCACCTCCCACACATCATAGGCCTCATTGTGGGGCTTGTATGGGCCTCCAAAGGCCTTTAACGCCATCCTTATCATCCATGCCGCTTGTAGAGCTTGAAGTTCCATATCTTGGCCTTGGATGTAAGTCTTGAAATGAGGTGTGCTAAGTAGGATCGTATCATCCTCCCCTTCTTCAAAAGGATTCGTCCTCGAATCCAAACCTAGCAAAACCCAAGGGAAGACATATGAAAACATACTCCTCAAGGATTGAGGGTTAGCACACAACGCAATAATCACATATTCATGCCAAGGATGAATAAATTTGTGGTACAACCACACGTCTATGACAATCATGATTAACATTTGCACACATGAGGTATCAAGAAGTTGATTCCTCCAAGGTTCATGACATAAGGATAGAGTAGTAAAACCAATGGATTCAAAATACGAAGTATGCGACTCGACATTGGTTCTATTTGACATGTAGCACAATGTCCAAACAAGGACACTCTCATTATTCAAATAAGGACCCTTCCAAGATAGTACTCTCAAATCACACAAGGTGTCACCCGGATCAAATGGGTAGATTACCCATCTAGTATGGTCAAAGACACACTCATTTACCCTATAAGAGTCTCTCTTCACATAAGATGCACCCAAAACATACACATGAGCATCATCAAATGCAAACAAGTAGTAAAGAAAGGTATTACGTAAAACAACTTCCTCTTCTATGTCATCCTCAAGTGTAACCTCACTACTAGAATCTAGAACAAGACCATCCAATAGGCTACTTTGAAGTTGGACATGAAAGGAAGAATTTCCAATTTCTAGGCAAGAATCACCTTCCTTTGTAACACTGTCCTTTCCCACAAATGGAACACAATCCTTAAAAGGAAGATCTCCATCACGGAAAAGAGTATCATCATTCCATAGTGGGTTACATATCACATTATAGTCTCCAAAAGAAACCATTTGCTCAACATGACCAAACTTCCACTAGGTACATGACTATTCACATGATCAATTACATCAATATCATCACTAAATTGAGGGTCATTAAGCATATCAAAAGGTTCCTCAAATAGTGGATTTTCATAGCAAACAAATTGATCAACACAAGCAACCACACTAGTTGGACACAAATTGATCTTGCTAGAAGAATCAATTCGGTCATCGCTAGGATCAACTAGTGGGTGTCCTAATATCTCACATGACAATGTACTAACATGCAAACCAAGAGGATCAACACTAGGTGGACACAGCTTGAACTCAAAAGAAGAGTCAAGATAGTCATCATTAGGATCAACTAGTGTTGTACCATCCATTTCAACTACATTGTCAATTGTCATTATAGCACTAAGTTCATCACAAGGTAAAGACTCATTAAGCTTACATAAGGCTAAGCTATCACTCACACTCAAGTCAACATGCTCATTCACAAGAATTGGAGTGTCAAGATTAGCTATTTTACCTTGAAGTGCACACAAAGTATCTTCTTTACCATGGTTCTCAACTTGGGAGCCCATTTGCTCCTTCGGGAAGCTCTCAACTACCTCTTGAACTTTCAAAGTTTGAGGCTCAATATTCGGTTTGCTTCCAAGAATACCTCGCACCATTTTTCAAACAACTAGAGAAGAAAGAAAAGTTACAAGGGTTAGAATGGGGTTGTGACAACTCCCTCACATCACTTCTCACAACCTCTCCTTTTTTCCACTCTAGAGTTGTCACTTTTCACTCCCTTACTCCTCTCAATCTTTTCTCTCTCAATTTCATTGGAGTTGGGACAAGTGTCAAGTATTTCTTTAGAAGGGTTGGGAAAACCCTCCACCTCGTTCTCTTCCTGTTCTTTATCTCCCTCCCATTGTTTGAGTAAGCATCCCAACATTATGCGGTGCATTTCTTCTAATTTCTCCTTATACTTTAGCGAAGGATTGGACCCTCCACCTATGGCAAGTACGGTTGGAAAGAGAGGCATTCCATCATTGTCCACTACAAACTCATGCCACCTTCGCCCAAATGAAACCCTATGCTTTTGGAACCAAGGATTACCCAAACACATGTGACAATGGTCTAGTGGGAGTATATCACACCAAACCTCTTCTTCTTGGTAGTTGCCACGGGTAAAGAACACCTTCGCGCTCTTATCAACCAAGAACCCTCGTGAATCATAGTAAGGGTCTTGTTTCATCATACATTCTATACCCAATTGCGCAACCGCTTGAGGTGCAAGGTAGTTGCCATAACTCCAATCATCTAACACAAGAACATACCCCACACTACCAAGCAAAGTGATTTTTGTCTCAAGTATTCGCCTCTCCGGGTCATTTCTCACTTGAGATCTTGCATGCCCTCTACTTCCTTCACCTATCAACATTCGCCTCCTAGCATCCACACCATAACCATGAGAACATGGCACATTTGTTCTAGGATAAGAAGCATGGTTCATTGTATCTCTTGAAGTAGGAAATGTATACTCTCTTCTCCTCCTTGGACTACTCCTACTTGGTCCAATCCACACACTTATACCATTTTGCTTTGAATAGGAAGCTTTACAAGGCGATGTATGTGAATATCTATTAGAAGACCCCTCATAAGAATTATATGCAATCCCATTATCTTCACAAGCATACTCACCATGAAGTGCATAGCCAATAGGCTCATCTTCACCACATTCTTCCCATTCTTGCAAGTTCTCACCAAGTGGGTCATATCGAAAGTGTGAGGAAGGAGCATACCTCAACTCAACCCCATGTCCATGGTGTCTAGGATGAGACTGCTCATGTTCGTATCCACCATAGGACTCTTCTTCATAAGCCTCATGAGGTGTTACCTCACAATTGCCCTCGGAGTAGTATTCTTCACCCTCGTACAAGTTATGATCATATCGACCATGTTCCTCATACGACTCATGAGCATCATCACCATCATATTCATTGTAAGAATAGTGATGCTCAGATCCCATGTCATCTCCCTCATAGCCTCCGTCACCCTCATAGTCATACCCTCCATTGCTAGAGGCATAACCTTCAAAATCATCTCCACAAGACTCGGAAGCTATGGATGACATCCTTATCTATCCTTCTCCTTATGTATCCTCTTCGTGTACCTACAAAACGAGCAAACAAGATTAGTAGCAAAAGCTCCTCACGTCGGGCCGTATTTGCACTCAAACTTACCTCTCAACCTAAGCTTCTTCCAAGGTTGGTCAAGAACCCCTTTAATCCAAATCAATTCACAAGATTGCTAACCTTTGTGGAGGAATAGATTCTTGTTAATCGAAAGACGGACGACTCGATAAAGCAAAAGGACTTGAGCCAAGAAGATTCAACGATATCAAAACGAAAAAAGCTTGAAAAGAATTAGCACGAATGAAAGACGGACTCAAGAACTAGCATACACAAGTAGGAAAAGTACTAAATGCACACTAGTTGAAGGGAACAAGAAAACGAAATGCGAAAATCGGGAACGAAATAAAATTTCGGGCCCGGGTAGGTGATAACTTGAAAACACGGCCGTGAAGCCCCAATTGATCTAAGGTATCAATTTGAAACAACTAAAATTTTTAAGTTTCTATACTCTTTTTTTTTTTTTTTTTTTGCTCCCTACCAAAGGGTTAGGGACACAACAAGCACTTCTAAGAAAATTTTAAAATTGGAATGAATTAGAAGTGATAGAAATCGAAGTTGAATCAAGAAACGAGCACCTTAGAATTGTTGCAGAAGATAGTGTTATATCACCTTTCACGACCAACTTACACGGGCCGTATAATATTATACGGTCCGTATAATACGTCCGTATTCGGAGGACGAAATGAACAGAATGTCTCCAAGTCAGCTCCTATTTCACGACCAGGTTCACGGATCGTATAAAATTGTACGGTCCGTATAATACGTCCGTACTTGAAGACCAAATTGTAACAGGAACTGTCCAAACCAGCTTCTATTCCACGACCAAGTTTCACGGGTCGTATAAAATTGTACGATCCGTATAATACGGTCGTACTCGATGGATCAATTGTAACAGAGACTCTCCAAAGCAGCTCTTGTACCACGAAGAAGTTTCACGAGTCGTATAAAATTGTACGATCCGTATAATACGGTCGTACTCGACGGATCAATTGTAACAGAAACTCTCCAAGGCAGCTCTTGTACCACGACTAAGTTTCACGGTCTGTATATAATTGTATGGTCCGTATAACTTGATGACAGCAGCTTCAGTGAAATTCGACTGTACCTCGTTTGGCTCGGGAATTGTGCTAGATTTTCCGAATTTGCCGACTTCTTAGACCCACTCAACCTTGTATTTACCCTTTTTGGCTAGAAAACAACTTTTCAACTTTTGACTTGGATTCCTTGGATCTAACTTTCCTTTTTATCTTCTTCTTCACCAAGAACAAAGATGAACAATGAAGAACACTCAAAAATCCAATGTGGTCCAAATCAACTCGTTTTGGCCCTAATTTTTGGATCTAAGCTCCTTATCACTTAGACAATAAAGCCCAATACGAATCAAAGCTCAATTTCACCAAAATCAACTAAACCCACTTTGAGTTCTTCAAGTTTTGATGAACCTCTAATGGTGGAAACTTCAATTCTTACCCAAATGGCTTCAAATTTCGTCTCTAGATGTTTCTCACCACAACAAACTCAAATCTAACTTCAAAAATAACAAAATCAAAGCACAAAATGATTTTCGAATTTTTTTTGGGATTTTTGGATTTTTTTTTTTTGATTTTCAGATTTTGAACCTAGGATTAGAAATTGTGGGAACAATCTCTTAGCCTATGCTCTGATACCAAATGATACGAATCGATTTGGGGGAAACACCAAATCAATCACAAAAACGCGGAATTAAAGATAACAAGAAATTGGGGATGAGAATTGAAGAAAGGGGATGAGAAATAGAGGATAAAAGCAAGACCCAATGAATAATGAACCCATGAGCAAACCTAAGTATATGAAACCTAGACCCTCTCAATTTGATTCAATTCAAAGAACCTATGCTATTTGAAATCAAGGCAAGGGAAATTCAATTGAAATCCACAAATGAACAACCCTTCATGAAATCAATGGAAAAATAGTTCAAGACCAACAATGGAATCCACCATTAACTAAGCTAACCCTAAACAAACTACCTAAAAAAACTACCTAAACAAACTATCACTCTTTAGAGTATTCAATACATAATTCATCCAATCTAAGTAATGAAATGAAAGACAAGCTATATATACAAGCTAAGTAAAGAAGACTAATAGGAAATTACAATGCTACCCTTAATGAAGTAAGGGCCTTGTTTGGCTAGTCTTCTTAGTGTAGTCTTCAATTCAAGAATTGGCCTTCAATGGCCAAACACGCCCTCGTTGCATAGATGGCCCTCTAATCAACCTTGCATGCATGGCCTTCTTGCAAGCATAACCTTCTTTGCACAAATAGCCAACTCCCGACCTTGTCCAAGTTTGCACATGTAGCTAATTTGCAGTAAATGTCCCTATTTGCATGTTTGGCCACTTTGCGCATTTGGTCTCCTTTCTAGTAGCTTCTTCTTCAAGCCTCGCCCAAGCCACATCCCACACATCATAGGCCTCATTGTGGGGCTTGTATGGGCCTCCAAAGGCCTTTAACGCCATCCTTATCATCCATGCCGCTTGTAGAGCTTGAAGTTCCATATCTTGGCCTTGGATATAAGTCTTGAAATGAGGTGTGCTAAGTAGGATCGTATCAACAAGCTTTGGCAATTATCTTCCTTGCCTTGAGATAGGAAATAAACCTCCCCCTCTGCCTCAACCGCGGCCTACTGATGTCTGAGAGCCTTGCCCCGGAGGGTGTACAGATGATGATGAACCAGCTACTAATCCTGTAGGCTGAACTATACCTCTACCACCCCTCGATGGACACTCACGCATAATATGGCCTGGCTGACCACAAGCATAACAAACATCTAAACCCAAGCGGCATTGTCCGATATTTAACTTACCACACTGAGTAAGTCGTGGTAAAGGTGGCCTCAACTGGCTTGGATCACCTCTATACTGAGAACCTGAGACTCTGGAACCCTGACCTAGTCCTGAAGAAATAGGTCGATCAAATCTCTGGCTTGCAAACTACGGAGGTGCGCTAGCCGCTGAGTGGCCTGAATGCCTTTTGTACTGCTGCCTCTAGCCATCTCTAAACTTACTGACAGCACCTGAAGATCTGGCCCTCTTACTATAACCCCTATCATGCTCACTCTCGGCTCTCCGCTGCTACCTACTGTTATATCCCGTATTTTTATACATTGGAACGACTCGGATTAATTATGATAAGTCAAGGACAAAACTATTTTGGGATACAAAATCGGGACTTTGGACCTTCGATTTTATTTTGAGATATAAGTTGTACATGAATTTGTTGGTATGGAACAATTAAGAGAATTTGGGACCAAAAGTGATAAAAATTGGAAGTTGAAAAAGTCATCCATTTCTATGGTTGGCCGTGTAAGTGGGGTGAATGGTCCACACAAATTGTGTTCAATTTTAATTGGAACAACACATGGTGTGGGCCAAGGGACAATTGTACACTTCATTTAAATGGCAAAAGATGACTAACTAGTCTTCATTCTCTTTCACAACACTTAGAAAAATTGAAGTGAAGAACACCACCAAAAGAAGGCTCTCGGCCAAGTGACCAAGAAAACCAACTTTCATTCAAGCCCTTCCAAAATTATTTTGTTGATGCAAACCCACTATTTTGAGGTCCCTAAGTAGCGTGGAAGTCGTCGTTGAGCGATCAACCCGCTAGTTTTCATCTTTGGAAACCCTAGCCTATTGTGGAATCGAAGAGGAAAGGTAAGAATTGAATATGTTTTATGTGTTATAAAGGTTGTATGTATGTTGTAGTATGTTAATATGGATGAAAATCATGAAATAAAGTATGTTGAAGTTGAGGCCATATGTATGAGGGTTGGGCGTGTGAAGTGTGAGTGTGTTGTGTTATGTTGGAGTGATGAATTAAGTCCTATGTAGTATGTTAATTGTTGTAGGGTGAAGAAATGAGTGAGAATTATCAAATTGTGCATGATGGTATGTTGGCCGAAAATGAGGCATGTTATATGACAAAGAACGCATTAATGTCGCTTAACGTTTTAGTCGTCGTCGTTATGAATTCTATGTTGGAAATGAATGTTTAATGACTCAAATTGATATCGTAAGTGTTGTGGGCTGAATTGAAGGCTATTGTACATTTGATGCAATTTGTATAACTATGAGAATGGCATTGTAGAATGTGAATTGTGGATGCAAATCATGATTTGAAAGTGAGAAATGTGTAAAGTGAGGTTCTCGGGTTTAGGGGCTGAATTCGGGTAGCTTGGAGAAATTGTTGGATTGTTTGAAATGTTGTATGAATTGCTTAGAATGTCTTTAAATATGGTTGGTATGGGTTCGGGTAAATATTTGAATGTATAAGTATCGATGTTGGCTTGAAGGTAAGCCGTTGAATTGAAATTATGAATGTTGTTGAATGATGGAAAAGAGAGTTATTATTGTTGTATTGCCTTTCGGATTGATTATGGATGTTGCTAGGTTGGTTTTTGTTGTTGTTGTTGATTGATTTGGCCGAGTTAAATTCTCGGGGTGGCCTATTTACGGGGAAATGCTTTTCAAATTTCGTCGAGAATTAAGGGCGAAATTGGAATTAAATGCCCAAAATGTCTCTAGCTAATGTTTGGCATCTTATGGCTTAATTGTAGACCTTGGGCAGCCCGAGACGTAGGTTGGATTTAGCTTGAGTTTGGATCATATTGGAGAGCGTTTGAGGTATGTAAAGCAACCTTCTTCTTTGGCATGCCTTAGTTAAAAATAGGCTATGACACGAACTTCGAGGAAACTCTATTCTCGCAATCCGAGCATGTCTATGATACGCATTTGTTTCTTGGTATTCATGTGTTTGATATGATGAAATATTGATCCTTATGTCCTTAGAAGTATTGATTTACCAAAGTTATATGAAAGTTTAAATTTTCAAAAAAAAAAAAAGGGGTTTTATTCTTAAACAATTCTAAAACTACAAACGCCCATAACTTTCTGCTTTAAAAGCTCGGATTGCCTTGAGATTTTCGTAGAAGGTTGTATGATGTTAGACGAGTATGTTTTTTCCATAGGCGGGCCCAAATTTCGGCTCACGCCCGTCCGCGGGTCCCGCAACTTTCCTTTATGTAATTTCGACAACTTTTGAAAGAGAATGTTGTAATTATTATTCCGATTTCAAATATGACTATTTTACTTATCTTTTGGATTTATGACAATGATCTTA
Organism: Lycium ferocissimum; assembly: GCF_029784015.1. NCBI lineage: Eukaryota > Viridiplantae > Streptophyta > Magnoliopsida > Solanales > Solanaceae > Lycium > Lycium ferocissimum. The sequence continues at coordinate 13,061 of NW_026726428.1, forward strand.
CGCACATGATTTTGGTACGTAATTATGATTTATGAAATCAAAGTGAGATGTTCCGAGTGATATTCGAAAGAAAATCGATTTGATTTTTGTTTTGGCTTACAAATGACGGTTCGTTGTGATTAACATATTAAGTCTTCGAAATTGTTTTGAACTGTATTTGGTTACATTTTTCGCCAAGTCCCGGCCTAAGTTATGTTTTCGCACGCACTATGTTGTATTCTGAAATATGATGTGTATTTCGAAACACGATATGATAATCTGATTTACCGATGCGTATATATTCTGGTGTTATGATATGACCGGTACGCCGAGCCCCTTTCGGCATCGTGTATGTATGCTATGTTGTACAAGGTGCAGATGTAGATGGATTTGAAAATATGATCACTGTTTCGTATCCGGATTGGTGCAATAAGCAACCTAAGGGTGGGCAAACCCACGGGGCAAACCCAATGATGATGCAAAAATTCCACATTGGTTTAGGCAAATCCCACATTGGTTTAGGCAAATCCCACATTGGTCTAGGCAAATCCCACATTGGTTTAGGCGAATCCCACATCGGTTAATGTCAGCTCATATGATAAGGTATGATGTTATGATGTGCTTCAGTATGTATATGAGTGATCTGTATTTCAGGAATAAGCGTGTTGACATTTTGATCGTTATATTTGTTTTCTGTACCTCTGTTGCATGACGTGCGTGTCAGATGACAGCATTTTGGTATTCCGGTTATTATGATTCACTTTCTGTACCTCTGCTTCGATTATGACTCAGATTTGTTACTACATCTTCTGCCTTGCATACTCAGTACATATTTCGTACTGACCCCCTTTCTTCAGGGGCTGCGTTTCATGCCCGTTGTGCACAGACACGCGTTTTGGTGATCCACCGGCGTAGGATTTCCATTCTCGTCGTTTGGAGTGCTCCCTTTTGTTCGGGAGCCGATATTTTGGGTATATACTCTTTCGGTGTATATGTTTATGTTTGTTCGTGGCACGGCGGGCCCCGTCCCGTCATCCGATTCTCGTTGTTCGTACAGAGGTCCGTAGACACGGATGTGGGTTATGTACAATTTGTTCGGACGCGACGTGTGAGTTGTGTTTCGGGCGGCCCATCCACGTGCGTGCAGCCTTGTCGGTACCGCGTGTATATATGCTTTGACATGTTATGTATATTATGATAGCCCTACCGGCTCGTACGAGATATGTGTTTGTATGCGTCCGTTTGGAACTACGTTTGATATTTATAGATGTATAAGTCGTCTGTATGCCGAATCTGGTTAAAAAGTGCGTATGGGTGCCCAGCTCGGGCACTAGTCACGGCCTACGGGGTTGGGTCGTGACACCTACGCTCCTCAAGATTCTGAGCGGGCACTTGAATACGAGAAATATCTATACCTGTCTGAAGAGAAGCCGTCATGCAGTCATCAATCAAGTCTAGCCCCAATCCACTCACAAACCGATAAACACGATCTTACATATGAGCTACAACAGCTGGAGCATATCTAGCCAATGAATTAAAATAAAGACTGTACTCCCGAACACTCATGTTCCCCTATCTGAGGTTCAGGAACCTATCAGCTCTGGCGGCAAATAATGTCGCAGAAAGGCATCTGTGAACTCTTACCACACTGGTGGGGATGCATTAATCCCTCTAGATGACACCCAGGTCTCATACCAGTTAATAACAACATCTCGTAATCTATTGGAAGCTAACTCCACTAACTCAGTATCTCAGCGTGCATCACCCGCAACGCCCTCAACATCCCATCTATAAAGTTCTGCGGGTCCTCATCTGGTTTTGACCCAAAGAATTTTGGAGGGTCTAAATTAATAAAATCTTGACCTCTGTCACTAACAGCCCTGTCACCATGACCCGTACCCTGACGCTGAGCCTGAGAGGCTACTAACTGAGTCAATAAGCGAATAGCCTCTCACATCTCCTGACCCGAGGCATCAGGTGGAGGAACTGAGGGTGCTGGAGCTGGAGCTCCTCTGAAGCAGGCAGAGTATGAGAGGTCTGGGACGGAACCTCATTCTGGGACTCGCCCTCATCAATATCTATAGGCGGTACCCGTCAAGTTCTCCTACCTGCCACTGACTTGCCCTTCTGGGCTGCTGAAGCTTCCCTTGTCACAGGCATGACTGAAATCATAACGCACGGTCAGAAAAAGCGGAATACTCATAACATCGCTATATTGCACGATCAAAGATGAGAAAGAAAGGTCAATCTTCCTAAATGTACTGCAGCCTCCTGTTTATAAGTGTGGTGCACTGCACATCCATAAACAGGACTATACTAGACATGACTCGTAGACAGCCCTAGGACGAACTACTCTGATACCACTTTTGTCACGACCCAACCAGAGGGCCATGGCGGGCACCCAGAGCTAACCTACCAAGCACCATAAGACATACATGCATCTCATCATCATATCAGAGTGGGCCATAATGCTAACTAATAAATGCCATAAACCATAAGGGGCACAAGCCCAAAAGATATATACATATATACGTCATCAAACTAAGCTCAAGTACTCAAGCCGACAAGGCTATCAAAGGAATGATACAACATAACATGGACCGAGAAGGTCACAGAACATTTAACTGTGCATATCTGTCTACAAGCCTCTACTGGAGTGCATAACATAATAAGGATGGGACAGGACCCCACCATGCCCATATGTACACAAAAGAATCATATCAAGCTGAACTGCAGCTCCGGTACAAGTGGAGTGCTCCTGTACAATCGCTGAGAAGGTAGCTTATGGGTCTGATCTATCTCTCTGTCTACCTGTGGGCATGAACGCATCGTCCATAAACAAAAAGACGTCAGTACGAATAGTGTACTGAGTATTTAAGGCATGAATAAAACATAATAAAGATATGAAAGTAACAAGAGATAAGAGAGATAACCTATCCATCTAAATGCCTCTTAAGTCGGATGTCATGCATGCTTTCCTTTAAAAAAAATATTTTCATACATATACAAATATCATAATACCGTACCCGACCAAATAGGGTCGGTGTTATCCGTACCGGTCCATAATAAGGCTCGGTGTTATCCGTACTCGATCATAATACGGCTCGGTATTATCTGTACCCAACCCATAGGCGTGTGCACAATAGGTGCGCACATATATATATATATGCATATATATATATATATATAAATAGCTACATAGATATAAAGCATGCATGAGATCCAAAGACATGTTATGACTCTATCGGAGTGACTAAGGACGGTAAACCTCCGATTACCATTGTGGAACCATCATCATCAACATATCTCACCTTGAAGAAACAATAGCCATAAGCTGAGATTAACAATCACAAATAAGATCCAAAATCATGAGACAAGATCAATAATCATGAGACAAAGTCAATAATATCATGAGAACATCAAGAAACATGAACTTCTAGTATTTCTAGGAATAGGGATACTATGGATATCATTTGTATGAGTTTTGTATCAATATGATCATGCAATAAGAAAGAAAGGGACAGCCTTACATACCTCGTCATTTACGTAACCACTCAATGTCTATCCTGTCGAGCTTGGAAATCTACATTCAAGATGATTCGTACTAACGTTAAGTCGTTGAAACACTTATAAGGTCAAACTAAGCTATTAGGCGAGCTAACGAAATTTGGGTAGCATTTCCCCTATATCATCTACTTCCTCCAAATTTCAAAATAACTCCCAAACATCAACAATAACATAGCCAAGAGATTATATTCAAACTAGACTCAAATCCACCCAAAACATCCTTCCAAATTAAGTCCATAACTAAAACTCCAACACAACACCTTATGACCTCCCTATCATGATTCTTTTTTACTTATAAGACTTGTTTAACCTTCAAACCTACTCAACATAAGACATAACATGAAGAACATACCTTATACTTGAAGAACCTTATCCACACATAACTTTCTTCGAGACCAAGTTCACCACAACTCCAAGTAGAAACAAGAACAACCACTTCTATGGACTAGTTGCGGACTTAAAGCTTGATTTTCTCTTGATTTGATTTAGAATGTGTTGCAGGCTATGCGTCCACCAAACAGTATATGAGGGACTTGGTTTTTTACCTATTATTTTATGCAGTGCAGTACAAGAATCAACACAAGATTTTTACGTGGAAAACTCCTTGCTTAAGGGATTAAAAATCACGACCTACCCCAGTAGGATTTCAACTCCAATAACCGAGCAAAATCAAGTTAAACTCTATTGCAAGATAGAAGGTAACTCCCATAACCCTCACCCTTACAATAACACTGATGCAACCCTCACACTTGACTACCCCTAGCCAAGCATACTAATACACGTAGACTCACTCCAACCTAGTGTACCACTCAAAGGTACCCTTTGAGAATTCACCACAGTGACTAACTCTAGCCGCACAGTAATACAACAAAGCTAACTCTAGCCTAGTGTACCACTCAAGAGCTTGTGGAAACAACCTTGAGAATTTAAAACACCTACAAACAACTTCTTTTTATGGAAGAGTAGGTTTACAATTTAAGCACAAAAGAACAAAGACTCAATAATTCTAGAACTCAACACATCTTCGGTTATAGAGAACAGGTCCTTGGATATGCTAATGCCTTATTCTTATACACCCTTTGGAGAGTGGAGACTTGTACTTGAGATCTACATTTTGGATTATGCAAGAATGAATCTTCTTTTGGGAGATAATGTCTTTATATGCACAGAGAGAGAGAAAGTAGAGATGACCACTCATAAAATCTGGACCGTTAATCAATCGGCCTTGCTGAGGTACTGCTGTATAGCTGCATTGTACTTTCCAGTAGCACGCTTTATATCTGGGTATTTGGACTTTCAGCTTTTGTGACCAGGACCTTTATCTTGAGGAACTTGTTTCCTCATCTGTTCTTTGAACAAATTGTAAGTACTGGATACACTGTCAGTAGCTCTACAACTGCATTGTTGGTTGAGCAGACTGGAGACCTGATCCCATCTGGTCCTTCTGAATTAACATATTTGGTCTCTCATATACGAGCAAATCCTGCAGGCATCTGATCATTCAAGGAGCATGTTAGAAAAGCAGCATATGAGATATTATAAGGTTAACCAAGTTCAGACAGGTGAACCTAATTGTATCTGGTTCCTTAGGGTTTGTCATGTCATCAAAACATATAATTTCTTATCAATTTTCCCTTTTTTGATGATCATAAAGCGACATCCTTTGTATTCCCCCTAAGGACCTGATCCCTTACCTAGATAACTCATTTGTTCCCCCTGAGACTCCGACCTAGAGATACATAGTAGTGTTCTGGTTCTTTGAGTAAGGTTTGTCAAATCATCAAAACATGTCATGACATATCACCCCCTTTTTGATGATAATAAACTCATAGATAAAGTTTCTCCTGAGAACCAGATTCCCACTTGTTCCCCCTGCGGACCAGACCTTCACTTGCCCAGCTTGCAGTCCTCTTTCCCTTTATCACCGTTCCCCCTGTCTTCTGCACATATCTCTCCTACATATATCAATTATATTCTTAAGACAATGAGATGTACAGAGAGGCCTTATTGAGGATTGGGTCCCTCTTTCTGGTTTCACCAAGTTTGACAATCATCAAAACATAAAACATATAGTCATTTTCCCCTTTTTTTATGATGACAAACTTAAAGACTCTATTGATATATTCCTCTCTCCCTCATTTTTCCTACCTTTTTATAGTCTCCCTTTCCCACCCCTTTGTTTTCTTCCCTTTTTTGACATCATTGAAAAGAGTAATAAAAGTGGCATAAGCCAAAAAGAAATTCAGTAGCATTAGCTCATAGCCACTAGGGCAACACAACATAAGTAACAACAGTAACAACAAGTTTTAAGATCATTGCACAAATCAGAGAAATTGCCTAGATTAGATTAAGCATATCAAAAACATACTAGTCTTAATCAATACAAAATATGATGCTTAAACTGTCATGAGTGCCATAGTCATTAAGCGATGGAATACAAAGGGACAAATATTCAAAAGGGGACTAGGAGGGGCTCAAGAACTAAAGAAGAGTGGGGCTAGACAAAGGATTCTGCTATCTCTTATCATTTTCAGTCTTTTAGCTAAGAGTCGGCTTCCTTTGCAGCACCACTGAGACTTGGTTTCTCTTTCCTTCTTGAGAATTTTCATTTCTCCATGATCACCACATCATCCTCAATGTAATATCGTGCACAGTGGGCAACCAAATGTGTATAATAGGCTGGTGGAACCATGGAGACTGAACGTGTGCACCTTGCATATGTAGCATAGCCAATGTGTAGCTGCGCCGAATCCATTCTCATCCAGTACATGGTAATGAGTTGGACAGCTAGTACCTCAGATTTTAGCGTGGCTATACAAGTCAACATCAGGCTCCATAAGGTGGCATAAATTGGTATGTATCACAATACCTGGCAAGGTGTTTCCATTCTTGTCTGTCATGTTAGGATCATTGTGATTTGCAGGGAGCAGATGTGTATGATGTCTCTTCTGCACTACCACAAGGGTTACTCGTGACAGATACCTTTCTTCAAATGGATTGCATCCATTTCTTCCCTAATAGGTTCCTTCCCCTTCATCAGTTTACTCATCAGATCCTTATGAGTTCCTCACTGCTTTCTTTTGCCTTCAAGGCCTCTACAAACCCATTAACAATTTCAATTCCACTTTCCATGATATTAGATCTATTTCTCTCCCCCTTATGTAGAGTCATCAAGGAGAAGGCCTACACAGGGCTCATAGAGTCCTTTATCTATTCTAGAATCGATGGAGGTGGGGCTTACCAGAGTCAAACTATCTTTGGGATCTGGTAGTGATATGGTGGGGTTTAGATTCTGGCGAGTGAGGAAGGACAATTCAGATTTAAGATGTGGTATTTTTTTTAGCAAGATCTGAAGAAGGAACGGTTTTCTTTTGAAGTACGAAGAGGTTCAGGATGGACAGGCATTTAAAGGGCTTAAAAATGGAATAGGAAGTGGAAGAGTCTTAATGGAATGGCATTCAAGAAAGCTCAAGACATATTAAGCACTGAAGAGACTACTAACTTCAGTCATAGACACTAGGTCCCTTGACAATTTTGAAGACGAGGCAAGAGCTCTGAGATATGCAATATCACTTATGCTTGTATTATCCTGGCCGTGCCACGTGTGTGTACTTGTAACGGTATAAGAGTGAGTTAGATGCCACCGAAAAACACCTTTTAACATTGTACCTTTCCTCTTAACATAGCCAAGCCTGAAAAAGTTTGAGGAAAGGCAACAAGTTGAGCTCGATCAAACCCATCTCCTATAAGTTGTTCCCTGATTAATGCCTTGGTGAAGATGTCTGCTACTTGGTCCTCTGTCTTGTAGAATCAGCTTTGAGCAAGTAAAGTGATAGAGGGACCAGGTTCCTCTATGCCTTCTGGAGATTTTGTTGCTTCTTCTGTTATTGCAGGGACTAGTTCCTTTTGCCACATTTTCAGTTCATGGGAGGATGTCTTACCATTTTTTTCCACGGCCAAGAATGTGACCTTTCTTGCCATTTCCAAAAGACACACTCCCTCCTTGGTAGGCCTTGAGTGAGAGGAAATCATCCACTCTTTCAGTTATATGCCTTGAGCAGTCACTATCCAAGTAAACATTATTAAAATAATTTTTTACTGCCTCTTCTCAGTCCAAACTTATTCCTTTTTTGGGGACTAGGTCGCTTAACTCGGGGTTTCTTCTTAATCTTTAGACCTGCCATAGAACCAGCCTCATAACTCTTCACAGGAACATAAGGGCCATCACAAATGATGTCCCACAGCTTAGATCCTCAGCCATGATAGAGTTATGCCTTCTTCCCTTCCACCATCCATAATATTCTCTGTTGGATCTTGGTGGTCTTATGATAGATTCTCTGTTTGGTGAACTAGCCATGATGGAGATCCTTTCTAGGTGTTAATAGTTTAGAAAGAACTTGCTCTGATACCAATTGTTGCAGGCTTTGCGTCCACAAAATAGTATATGAGGGATCTGGTTGTGTACTGGTTCCCTTATACAGTGCAGTACAAGAATCAACACAAGATTTTTACGTGGAAAACTCCTTGCTCAAGGGATTAAAAATCACGACCTATCTCAGTAGGATTTCAACTCACTAACCGAGCAAACTCAGGTTACAACTCTATTGCAAGCTAGAAGTTAACTCCCATAACCCCTCACCCTTACAATAAAGCTTATGAAACCCTCACACTTGACTACCCCTAGCCAAGCATACTAATACACATAGACTCACTCCATCCTAGTGTACCACTCAAAGGCACCCTTTGAGAATTCTCCACAGTGACTAACTCTAGCCACACACTAATACAACTAAGCTAACTCTAGCCTAGTGTACCACTCAAGAGCTTGTGGAAGCAACCTTGAGAATTTAGAAAACCTACAAACAACTTCTTTTTATGGAAGAGTAGGTTTACAGTTTAAGCACAAAAGAACAAAGACTCAACAATCCTGGAACTCAATACATCTTCAGTTGTAGAGAACAGGTCCTTGGATCTGCTAACGCCTTGTTCTTGTACACCATTTGGAGAGTGGAGACTTGCACTTGAGATCTACATTTTGGATTATGCAAGAATGAATCTTCTTTTGGAAGACGATGTCTTTATATGCACGGAGAAAGAGAGAGTAGACATAACCACTCATGAAATCTGGACCGTTAATCAATCGGCCTTGCTGAGGTACTACTATTGTTACGCCCTATTTTAAATAGGTCCAAGATAGTTTGCAACTTCCCGATTCTTCTAACTGGTTTAAAAAGGGTTAGAGTCCCCACCTTAAGGAAAAACAGGAAACCTATATGTATTTGTGTGTCTACTCTAGTTTTAGTCCATGAAACCTATGATATTCTAGATAAGGGTTTTATTTACCTCGAGGGAAAGGTATTAAGCATCCCTTAAAGCCCGTCTGAAATGTCCTTAAACTTAGTTTAATTGAACACTAGAGGGGGATTATCTATCTGTTTATCATTATTATTACCTGTTTTCAATATGTTGTGATTTCATGAAAAGGTACACCGGATGATGATATTCTAAGTATATATAGTGTATAAAATTGTACGCATATCAAGTATCAAGTATTTATAAAGAATATATATCGTAGGAATGTACAAAAGGAGTGTAAAGAAAACATATCTCTTTCGTAGAGTAATGTATTTGTTAGTAAAATGAGTGTATATCTATTGGCACAAAAGGTATAGTGTAAAGAATGTATACAACTATATTAAAAATGTATTAAAAAAATATAAGAGTATGTAAAATAGGTATATCAAATATAATAAAGACTGTGTGTCTATGTATAAAAAAATGTATGTGTATTAAACATATAAAGAATGTATTTCAAGTATAAAAGAGTGTATATCAAACATAAAATGTATAAAGAATTGTATAACTAGGTATATCAGTGAATAAAGAAAGTAAAAGGAATTCACGAGTATTCATTGGTGTAAAGAGCTTATATAATAAAGGAATTCAGGAAAAAGTGAAGTCGATTTGACTTGTTTCTACCGTTTTAAAAAGGAGCGTTCATTTAATGAATATCCCATCAAAAGAATAAGGAACAAAAGGATAGTAAAAAAATTTGGTAAAAAATAAGTATAAGGAATTATGTATAAAAAAATGAGTGAAAAAGATATAATGCCTTTAAAGAATGAAAGATTTGTAAATGGACGGCCTAGTATTTACCTAGCGTCAAAAATGTGGATTTAACTTAACTAAAAATATGTATTAGTGTATACGAAACAATATAAAATGTGTGTTGTATTAAGAGTGCATAAAGAATATAAAATAAAGGATGGACTAGTAATTTTGCTCAAACGCCAAAAGTGTAAATTTAATTAACAGAGTATTTATATCGAGTCAATCTAATCAATTTATGAAAGTGTAGACGGCCTAATTCTTGCCTAAAGCGAATAACGAACTTTAAATTAAACATATAAGCGACAAGTAATTAAATATACCCGCCCAACATTAAAGTGAAGTTTTCACTACTCCGAGTTTATGTTTTGTACAAGTTTAAATAACGCGCGATAGTAAATACAAACAATGATTCAATGAAGTCTTCTGGTTCCTTCTGAGTGTCATCTTCGAGATGTGTATCCGGATACCTGTATAAACACTTAGTAAAAGTGTTAGTAAGAGAATAAATAACTATTGAATGAATTAAAGAAGTAATGAATAAACTTGAAATAAAAACCCATATTTTATACATGGGAGGCCTTGGAAATAGACGGAAATTTCTTCATTGGCCATTTGGGTTTAGTATTGGCCCAAATAAATTTAAATAAATGCGATAAAAAGGGACAAAAGTACCGTTAGCCACCAAAAGTATTTTCCGTGCAAAAAACCAACAATTATTCAGTAAAAGTTTATGTAAAAGTAGTCCGTAGAGTAGCAAAATAGGGTGCAACAATAGTAAGTGAGGTGTCAGTAGCTAATGGTCACAACAAATAGCCCCACAGTAACAAACGTTAGCAGAAGCAAAAATATGGATAAATAAAATGTAACTAATAAAAAAATGCAACAAAGCAGTAGAAGCAACATTTTATCAGCGAGTAAGATATGCCATAGACGAAGCTCCGACAGTATCAAAATTCGCATAAGGACGTCAGAGAATGGCAGAGCATAGCCAGGTTTTCAAGTTTTCCAACGAGATAGTGACGAGAAATGAAGCAAGAGGAGGAAGATGAGGGTGTTGGAATAGGGGAAGGGCTGTACAGTGGTGGTGTTTGGTTGATGGCTGCTCTGGTTCACCAGAGCTAGAAGCTCCTCGCCGGAGCAGCGAAGAAGATGAGGGGTGTGGGTTGGTTGTTCGTTGTCGTTGAAGCTTGGAGAACTAGGGAAAGGAGACGGGGAGCAGCGACTGGTGGTGCGGTCAACTGCTCCGGCATCGTGAGTTCGCTGGAACGGGCAGTGGGGACGAGAATGGTGGGTGGGGTTGTTTTGGAGGAAGCTTGCAGTGGATAGGGGTGTGACGGAGGGAGTAGAGGGCTGGTGGTTTGCGTCGGAGTTCACCAGAGCTCGGAGCTCCGGCGTGGAGGGGCGGCGGCGGTTTTTTGTGAAGAGGAAGAAGGGAAGAGAAATAATAGATTATTAGGTTTAGAAGAGGGAAAATCTGAAAATGTTTGTGTTGTGTGTGTATAAGATTGTGTAGAAAATAAAATTGAACCCTCCAACTTCTTTTATAAAACAAAATGACCCATCTTATTGTCCAAAGAATAATAGTCTTCCCCCTCTTGTCCCATTTACCCGTTTTAACCCATGTGTAAAAATAAATTAATCAGTGGATGAAGAACCCAACCCATCACTTCAAATGTCACCTTTTAAAAAGGTGACAAGACCTTTAATTGATTGAATTCTTTCTCCGCGTTTAAATTAATTGTTCCGATTTTCTCTACACTGACAAACTATAAAATATAGTTAACTAGTACATGTATGAATAATAATGTAAGTATAAAATATAAATATTAATGTATAAGATACGAAAATGTACTGCTATAAAATTAAGAAACAATTATTAATTGCACAAAAAAATGGTTGTATTACGCTGTACATGTGCAAAAATAATGATTCTTAAAAATGATAATAAATTGATAAAATTCCTAAAATAAGGATAATTATTGATAAATTGTCAAAAAAATGCAAAAATGAGTAAAAAAAAATATATGGTATTTCGTGCTCTTTAACGAATTAGGGCCCCCAAAATGTTAATTTTAAGCACGGCGAGCCAAAATTAGGTGTCAATATGTAGATGTACCGCATTGTACTTTTCAAGAAGACGCTTTACAACTCGATTTGGATTTGGACTTTCAAAGTGACCAGACCTTTATCTGGAGGAACTTGGTTCCTCATCTGTTTTTCGAACAAGTTGTAAGTACTGGATACACTGTCAGTAGCTCTACAGCTGCATTGTTGGCTGAGCAGGCTGGAGACTCGATCCCATCTGGTTCTTCTGAATGAACATATCTGGTCTCTCATATATGAGTAAATCCTGTAGGCATCTGATCCTTCAAGGAGAATGTTAGAAAAGTAGCATATAAGATATTATAAGGTTAACCAAGTTCAGACAGGTGAACCTAATTGTATCTAGTTCCTTAGGATTTGTCATGTTATCAAAACATATCATTTCTTATCAATTTCACCATTTTTGATGATGACAAAGCGACATCCTTTGTATTCCCCCTAAGACCAGATCCCTTACCCGGATACCTCATTGTTCCGCCAGAGACTCAGACCTCAAGATACATAGAAGTATTCCAGTTCTTTGAGTAAGGTTTGTCAAATTAGCAAAGCATGTCTGTTGACACCTAATTTTCACCGCATAAGACACGTATTTTAGTTTTTAAATTCCCGAGTCAAAGGCGGAGCAAGGATGCACCCTCAGAAAATTAAAATTTCAAAATCCCGAGAAAATTGCAAAAATTGACGTTTAATTATTATTCTGTAAAAAATTGATAATTGCAGGAAATTACGAGTTATTTACTTTCACAAACATGTTTTGAAAAGAAAATGCATATCCCGCTCCGTTTAACTAGGAAAAATTGATAATTAAAGACGACGTATGAGTTACGGCTCGTTTTGACCGCATTTTTCACATTTTTAAACATTCTCCTGAACTATAGCAACATTAGGCTTGTTTTGAAGCTAATATTTTAAATTTACGAGTTTTAAATTTTAATTAGCCTAAATAATTATTTTATTTAGTTATTATGTGCGTTTATATTACGTAGTCATTATTTGATTTAAATTGGGAGGAGGATTAATTTAAACCTTTTAAAAATTGAGGGGGGAAGGGGGGGCGGGTTTATAAAAAATAAGGGGGTGGAAGTTTATTAAAACAAACATTCCACCACCACCCCTCTTTTATTTTCCTTTGCTCGACCACCCTCTCCTCTATCAGGCGATTTTGACGATGGTCTAGGGTTTCCTTCATTCCGGCCAATCCATGGTGGTTCTGGGCTAATTTTTGCCGAATAATTGAGGGCTTTTACCCTTTGTCTTGTTTTCTCATCATTCCCAGGTTATTTTTCGTACATATTGCACTGAAGGGACTCGAATATGTCTTAGGATGTTGCTCGGTCCTTTCACGTGCGTAGTAGCCATGGGTGAGGCCTTGAGCCTTTAGCTAACTTGTGCACTACGTACAAAATGTGAAGGACCTAGGGTAATTTCCTATAGGTCCCCTTCAAGATTCGAGTACTGTGTTTTGGGGATTTTTATCTGTTTGGGTACGATTGTACCGTTAAAATACATTGCATTTGTTTTATTTGATGACTAAGTGTACTATTCCATTATTTGACTGATTTATTAGATTTATATTTATATTTTAGGGTACAGTTTGTTATATTATGTGATTTAGTGTTGAATTGGAGCAAAATTAGTACAAAATTGTTGGAAATTCGTTTTGTTTTTACTGAATTTGAATTGGTTTTAGGATAAGGTCTTGAAATTGGGGGGAAATTCGAAAAAAAAAAAAAAAAAAAAAAACCTAGAACCTTCTATTTTGATCCTCACCCCCATTTTGTGCTATAAATGGAGGGATGGAGGGGTTTGGTGACACTTGAGGGGAGCTCTCTTTTTCTGAAAAATTTTGGGGGAGAAAAAACTAAAAAAGGGAAATTTTGGATTCCCATTACTATAATCCTATTTTAGATACTAAATATACTATATATATATATATATATATATATATATATATATACATATACTATACATATATTACTCACATATATGCCACATTACATATAAAAAAAAATCTTGAAAAAGGTTAGTTCTTTCAAGGATTAAGTGTTGGTATTGAAGTTTTAATCCAACCCCTCCTCTTTGATTTTTAGGTTGCCCTACAAAAAGGTAAAATCCTATTTCAATTCACTTCATTCTTATTTCTAGTTTATTTTATGCATTAACTTGGTTATAGTTTTTTAATAATGTTCCAAGCTACTGTTTCTAGTAGAACTTAGTATGACTGCTTGCTTAAGTGTGTTTTGTGTAGATACAAAGGTTTTTTTTTCCTGGTTTGCTGTTTCATTGATGCTTATTGTGTTATGGTTCTATAATATTAGCAATATGAGGTTCAAAGGGGTTCATCACTGACTGCTAGGTGTTAAGGTTGGTTTGAATTTTTGTTTATTGTCTCAGTGGAAGTTTTGGGGCTGTCATGTTGTAGTGTTGCTTTAATAAGATGTGAAAGGCTGGTTAAGTGCATTAACTAATAAGTTTAAGGTTCAAATAGGTTTAAAATGAGATAGAAATGTCAGTCTTAGACCATAGTTATTGTTTCATTGGTCATTTTAGAGTTTCTAAAGCATATTTTTTCTATTTCTTTATATGTTTTACTGAGTCCCGGTGGATTCTGTGTCCACTTTAGTCTCATACTGACTGTGTTAGGATCATCTTAAGTTGTTAATCTTATGTATGCATTGGTCTTGAATAAAAAATGAATATGTGATGCTTATGGTTTAGGCTCTGTACTAAACTATTTCAAAAGGTATAAATGGACCTTTTTCTCTTTGTTAATTATTAGGAGACCAGATTTAGCCTAAATAATGCCTTAAAATGGTTTTAAAATGACCACATGATAAGAAAAAGTCCTAAAAATGAACCTAAATCTTGATTTTCACTCTTAAAAGAGTCTATTGATATATATTTTTCTACACTACTTGTCTGATTAGCTTTAAGTGATCTTCTAGAGATTGTTTGATTTTGAAAACTAATTATATTAGGCTTGGCCTTTGTTTTCTGAATATTTGAATTTAAAAGAACCTAGAAATGGCTTTAATGAAACAACTTTTCTTTAAAATGATTTGAAGATGTGTTCATGAGATCCTTAAATGTGTTTTTGTTTGAAAATCCAATATCTTGTCTATTGTCTTGAGAGTCTTCAACTTGATTTTCTGGTTTCCTTTAAACAACTGTGTGGTTATAAAAGAGAAATTTCAAAGTTGAAGACTGGTGATTCATAGATTTGTTTCTGCCTTGTTTGAATGTTGTCTTGCCTCTCCTTGGTCTTATTAAGTCTCTTTTGAAAGGTTGAGTTGGTTCTTGGACTTAGATTATGGATTTTAAAATCTTTTGGAGATTCTGGAAATTGCTAGTGGAGTGTGTGGATTTTTTAAAAAAGGAACCTGGATATGAAAGAAGTGTTTTGGAAGGTCCATGTCATCTGTTGTCTGTCTTATTGATTTTTGAAAGTTTAAGTGTCATTTTGAACTTTGTGTATGTTGCTAATGCTTATTCTGTCAAGCTGATCTTCAGAAGTTAGAAGTATAAGGAGTTTTTGGAGGCTTAATTCCCTGTTTGAAAACTAAGTATGACCGGTCTAGATTAGTACTTTTGAAGCTGATGTGTGTTATTTATGGAACTGATTTCTCCTTTCACTAGTCCATGTCAAGAATGCTCTATAAACAGTTGCCTTTGAGATTTGTACCCTCTGGATTTGAGTTTTGGAGTCACAGTGCAGGGAATTCTCATCACCTAGAGTTTAAATGTACATAAGAGTAGAAGCTAAATCAAAAGTGTAAAAAGGACTAAATGTAGGGCCTGTTTTGTGTGGACCATTCCCTTGGCCATTTGGTCTGATTGACCCTGTGACTTGTGTACTTTATTCTCCCTTCCCTGCTTTTGTGAATTATGCCATATCATGCACCATTTGGATGCCTTTTGACTTTTAGAATTTATCTTGATTGTCTCTAATTAGAATTTCCTTTGTCTAAAACCTGCGTTGATTATTTTTTTATCTACACTTATGTCCTTAGTCAATTTGTGTCATCCTGAGAACAAAAACTGAGATTGGATCACCATCTGAGACCTTTTGTTAGTATCTTTATAGGACCTACTATTGCTAGACCATTTGTATGACCTGTATTGAACCTTGACTAGTAAAACTGAGAATCTGGGACTATTTTGAACTTGTAACTTGCATTATTTGACATCTTGGTCATGTTTTGAGCTAAACTGGTTTCCTGTATTTGTAATCTTATTTCTATGACCTTTTTGATTGGAAATTTGAAACTATAATGAACTGAACACTAGATTAACTTGTTGACTACTTTAAGAACACCCTTCTGAACTAGTCTAATTCACTCACTTGGCTCATTGGTTCTTGATTTCTAAAACTGGAAGACCAGTATATGGCCCATGCCTTGTCTTGACTACGCATTTGGTTTAATTGGAAACTTTCCTCATCTTCCCTTGTCTTTCCATTGTATTGCTGCTACTTGCCTTGGTCACCTTGAATTCCTACCTTGTTTTTTTTTTTTACTTATTGTGTTGCCCGACCCTATAAGCCTTGCTTTCCGTTGACTAGTAACCGAAACCTTCCACGCATTACTTTATTTGCTACAAATGCCTTGCTTTTGTCTTTGGTCCGTTGACTAGTTCTAAATCACTATCCGAAACCTTCCACGCATTACTTTATTTGCTTTACAAATGATTATTTTTGCGTTGTCATTACCCTCCCGGGGAATTGGCTAATGCCAACCCCCAATTATTGATGTTGTCCACACGCGCGCTCGACACGTGTAATTATTTCATTTTTATTATTTTTTTGATTATAGTTCTAAATCACTATCTTGTATCATTGTTGGTTTGTCTCTTCTTCGACCAACCGGACCACCCGGGGGACTTGTGTATCCATATTGGTTTTGATCATAGTATGCTGGATTTCTGATTTGATATGGTCATCTAAAGCTAAGCAAATAGAGTCCAAAACAAGACTAAAACTGTGTAAAAAGACTAAGTGTGGTGACCCCCCCATCCTTTGTTGTCTATATGAGAAATTTGAGATTGTCTCTTATGTATATTGCCTCTGTTTGCTTGATTCAAACTAAACTATGCATATTGTGTTGCACCTCGAGAAATGAGATTGTCTGTCATACTCCTCTTGATTAGTTTCACTTTGGATTCTCTAACTCCTCTTAGTTTCACTTTGGCTCTCGAAGTGCTTCTTTCTAAAATCTCCTTTTGGCTACAACTAGTTCTGATCACTATATGTACCTACTTGATCTCTATTTTGCACCTTTGGCTCATCTGTGTGACTCTGAGAATAAAATGAGTTAGACTATCATTTGAAGTTTTAACCAATGTCCCTATAAGACCTGATGTTGTTAGAAATACTTTGCAACTTGCAGTTTGAACCTTTGTCTGAAAATTTCTGAACTTGAACTTGTTTGACCTTAACCAGTGAAACTGGAAAATAGTTTTTTGTTTATACCCTTTCCTTGCTTATTTCTTTGGCTTAATTGGCACTCCCTTATCTCATCCCTTCTCTATGCTATTGTTTTCCCCTTTATCATTTAGACTCTTGTTTTGTTTTATGAAACTGTTGTTTGTGAGATTTATTAACAGTAGCCTTGCCTTGTTTGTTTATAGATCTGACACCTTGTCCAGATCATTGCCCATTTTAGCATATTTGAGCTTATGTGCTAACTGTTTAGACTTGGTTATACTTTGGACATGACTCTTGACTTAGGATAAGAATTTATAAGACATTTTGACCCTAGTTAGACTTAAATTGAACTTGCTATGCGACTGTTTGATATCACTTAGTCAATAAGGTTTGAATACCTAGTATATATTAGTGTATATGGAGGGTATGCCCTTTAAAGGGTTTTGCTCTCCATATGAGGTATATTAGGTATCTCACAGCTCTAACACTTAGAAAATTTTGAAAAAATGGAATAGTATACCAGTGGTATATCATGTATACTACTCTTTCACACTTAGAAAATTTTCAAGAAGATAAGGATCTGGGCTTGTTATTTGGGCCTGTCATTTGTGTTACTATACTTGGCTTATCATTACTATTGTTTTGGGCTTATTCCCTACTTGGGTCATTTTTGGTTATTTAACATCATGGATTGTTAAGTGGGTTAGGCCCAATAAATTGTAACTCATTTTTTGCTTTTGTAATAATTATGTCATCTTAAATTTGTACTTAGTTTAATTCATGAATGTATACTAATATCATGCATACCCGTTTGTATCTTTATCCATTCAAACCCGTTGCTGGGTCCCAAGGGGGCCCACTAACGTATCTAGATCGAGTCAACCTTTCCCTTGGAGCAAAATGGAACATATGTTGGATTTAAGACGAACCCGATTGCATAAATACCTTCCTTTTGGGCTTGGTCAGCCCAATCTCTCTATCTTTATTTAATTATGTACATTAAATTGCCAATTGTGCAATTATTATGCAAATTGGAGCCCTTATAGGATTATCATGTATTTTAAAGTCGCAAAAAAATGAATTTGTTACAAAATGTGAGGTTAATTTTGAGGCATTAATGCAAATTTGGGACTGATTTGGATAAAAGGATTAAAACTGCAGATTTTTGTGAAATTAAGGACTGATTTGAACATTTATGAAACCCGTGGACTTTGACATATGGACTGATTTGGACTAATATTCAGAACGTGTGAGACTAATTGTGACTATTTAGAATTAGATTAAAAATAAAACTTGACTAAAATTTGACAAAAACAGAATAAAACGGACTATATATATTCAGAATACGATTAATATACGGACTATAATAGTGTGCATAAAAATTATAAAGGCCCATAAATGGCACAAACTAGTCTCATAAAAAGGAAACATCGAGAACTCGTACAATCATATATATATATATATACACAACATACGGAGAATATAAGGTAAGCCGCTAGGTCGCTACATATACCGTACACAAAAGAATAGAAGCCGACAAGGCTACATCATCCGACTACTACATACAACTCGTCTACGTACCTCTACTGGAATGAAAGTCAGTAGAAAGGACGGACAGGCCCCGTCATACCCATATTCATACACATCTCAAAAGGGGCATACCAAACTGACTGCAGCTCCGGATCGAATGGAGCGTACTGACCACTGCTAGTTCTAGAGGTCCTACTGAGCTGGACCACCTGTCTGTCTCCCTGTACCTGCGGGCATGAACGCAGCCCCCCGAGCAACGGGGAGTCAGTACGGATAATGTACCGAGTATGTAAGGCATAAGAACAACATATACATAAATATACATGAGAATCATGGATAAAATCTGAACTCATAAACTGAAATGACTGACTGCATGTACTTGTATGAACTAGTATCTGCCTAAACCTGCATAAATCTCTGTAACTGATAATGCCTCTGTGGGCACATAATATGCATGCTCATACCTATCAATGATGACCGTGCATCTATATGAGTGCGTATATAACGCCTGATGTATGTGCGTATATAATGCCTGTAAGCCTCTATGGCATCTCGTCATATCATATTGGCTCCTCTGTGGCCATAATCAATATCATCATCATAGTAGTAATGCGTATATAACGCCTATATCTCTTCTCATACTTTGCATATATCTAATATTCGCGTGTATAACGCCTGATATGTGTGCGTATATAACGCCTTCTAGTCACGGGTCAATATACATAATATATAATGAATGTAATGCATGAATAGACTGTATGCACAGAACCTACATAAGATTGGACCCATGAATCGAAGGATTTCTCATAAATGGGGTACATGAACATCAAAGACTGAAGTACTCCTAATACTTCTAAGAGTAGAGTAATATGTAATCTCACTTACTCGCTTGTTGGATCATATCATAGGATCATGCCAAAAGAAGGAAAGGTTAGTCTTATCATACCTTGAAGTATACGCAATCACCCAACTTCTATCTCTTGAACTTGCAAGTCTACAATTAAGATAGCATAGGGCTTAATTAGGCTATTTACTTCGCTTACTAGCCATCTTCAAATGCGTGTAAAGCTCAACGAACTATAGATAATAATTTCCTTGTAAGCTTACAACTCTCCAACTTCTCATTCGATCTCACATCAACCACAATACTCACATGACAACACACACACACACACACATACACATATATACACATATATATATATATATATATATATATATATATACGTAAACCCGTTTCCAATCATCTCCTAAAACAACCCTATATCACTACATTGCCCTTCATCAACTTAACACTTCCACAATTACCTTCTCTTCACTTAACATCACTAAACTCTTGATAACCAACTTAAATATAAGGGTAGAAATCATTTACATACCTTGAGGGGTCAAGAATCCCAAGAATCACTTCAACTTCAACTCCTAAACTCCACAACTTGAAGAAACCCTAGAAGCAACCTTCTTCTTCACCATCTCGGGTTTACGGGGTCCGGGTCTTGTCAAATCTTCACTAATATGATGGAAAATATTGGGAGAGAATATATTAGGGTTTTCTAATTTTTGGAAGGAGGAAAATATCAAATAGGGTCGTGGACCACCTATTTATACTTGGAAGCCAAAAAGGCTACAGCGGTCCGGTTCGACGAGCGGGTCGACGGCCCGTCGACGTGTCGACGGTCCGTCGACTTGCCCGTCGACCTGCGCCTGCAGATGCATGGCTGCGGGATCCCATCGACGCCACACGTCGACGGTCCGTCGAACATGTCGACGACCCGTCGACGATGACTGGTGTCCTGCAGGTTTTTCTGGTTCAGTTCGGATCACGTCGATTCGATTCGTTCAACTTTTAACTCTATAAATTGCCAGGAATATCTGCTGGTACCCTTGTACACGGGGTAAGACATTTTCTACCTCCAAACTCAAGCTCGGTCTCTATTCCAAGGGCATACCCGACTAAGAAACCATAGGTTCTACCACTACGAACACGAGGGGTGTAACATTCTCTCCCCCTTAGGAACATTCGTCCTCGAATGTTCGAACAATCCCGGGTTATAAAATTTTCGGCAGAGTTTCCCCTGTACTTATACCAATCCACCCTGCACGCAACAACCCAAAATAATGCCACAGAGGGCCACATACTATAACAAACAATGCCATGGCCTCACACGACCAATCACAACAACTGAAATGAAATAATACCTGGGGGCGATAATGCCTCAGACTGAACCTCCCGTACTGCTGGGAACAAATGCGGGTACTTAATCTTCATTGCCTCTTCCGCTTCCCAAGTCACTTCCTCAACATTCTTATTCCTCCACAAGACTTTAACCGAAGCTACATCCTTGGTCCGTAACCGACGGACCTGTCTATCCAATATAGCCACTGGAACTTCCTCGTATGATAACTGCTCGGTCACCTGGATGTCATTCACTGGTATCACTCTTGAAGGATCTCCGATACACTTACGAAGCATTGATACATGAAACACTGGATGTACCGATTCTAACTCAGAAGGCAATTCTAGTTCATATGCCACTGTACCCACTATACGAATGATCTTATATGGCCCAATATATCGAGGGCTCAACTTACCCTTCTTACCAAACCTCATCACTCCCTTCATAGGCGAAACTTTCAGGAACACCCAGTCACCCATCTTGAACTCTAGCTTACGTCGCCGATTATCCGCATAGGATTTCTGTCGGCTCTGAGCTGTTAGCAACCTCTCTCTAATCACTTTCACCTTATCAACTGCTTGCTGAATTAAGTCTGGGCCTAGTAACTGATTCTCCTCGACATCGAACCATCCTATGGGCGATCTGCATCTCCGCCCATATAAGGCCTCATAAGGAGCCATCTGAATACTGGAATGATAACTATTGTTGTACGCAAACTCAATAAGAGGCAAATGATCATCCCAACTGCCTTGGAAGTCAAGTACACAAGCTCTAAGCATATCCTCAAGGGTCTGTATAGTACGCTCTGCTTGTCCATCTGTCTGGGGGTGAAACGTCGTACTAAGACTCACCTGAGTCCCCAATCCCTGCTGAAAAGACTTCCAGAATTTAGCGGTGAACTGTGCTCCCCTATCCGAAATAATGGCTGAAGGAACACCATGAAGTCGTACAATCTCCTTAAGATAAAGCCTTGCATAATCCTCGGCTGCATAAGTAGTTCTGACAGGCAGAAAATGAGCTGACTTTGTGAGCCTATCAACTATGACCCATATCGAGTCACACTTCCGCTGAGTACGGGGCAACCCGGTAATAAAGTCCATATTAATTACCTCCCACTTCCATGTCGGAATATCCATAGCCTGCAATAGACCTCCAGGCTTCTGGTGCTCTATTTTGACTCGCCGACAATTTGACACCGAGCGACAAATTTGCTACATCTCTCTTCATACCATCCCACCAATAAACTTCCTTCGAGATCATGGTACATCTTCGTTGAGCCCGGATGAATAGAATAGCGGGAGTAATGTGCCTCTCCCATAACCTGCTGACGGAGTCCTGCAACACTAGGGACACACAATCTACCTCGATACCTGAGTACTCCATCACCTGTGATCACAAAGGGTGTCTTTTCTTTCTGAGGGGTTGTATCTCTGTAAAGAACTAGAACAGGATCCTCATACTGACGCTCCTTTATCTCAACTACCAAGGATGATACCGCCGTGTCTTGAACAGTAACTCCTGCATCACCCGAATCTAGCAATCGAACTCCGAGGCTAGCCAATCGATGAACCTCACGGACCATTTCTCTTCTCTCTAGCGACACGTGAGACAAGCTACCCATAGATTTACGACTGAGGGCATCGGCTACTACATTAGCCTTCCCAGGATGATATAAAATATCCACATCATAATCTTTTAACCTCTCCAACCATCGCCTCTGACGCAAGTTCAAATCCTTCTGCGTAAAGATGTACTGGAGACTCTTATGATCAGTATAGATATCAACATGGACACCGTATAAGTAGTGCCTCCATATCTTCAAGGCATGAATCACTGCCGCTAACTCAAGATCATGGGTTGGATAATTCTTCTCGTGCTTCTTCAACTGTCTGGAAGCATAAGCGACAACCTTACCATGCTGCATCAATACACAACCCAATCCAACACCTGAAGCATCACAATATACCACATAGCCATCTGCTCCCTCTGGAAGAGTCAGAACTGGTGTTGAAGTTAGCTTATCCTTCAACGTCTGAAAACTTTGCTCAAAAGCATCTGTCCATTGGAACTTAGCTGATTTCTGAGTCAATTTGGTCAATGGGGCTGAAAGAGAGGAAAATCCTTCTACAAACCTTCTATAATAACTTGCCAAGCCCAAGAAACTACGTATCTCCGTTGGTGCCGTGGGCCTTGGCCAATTCTTCACAACCTCAATCTTTCGGGCATCCACTCTAACGCCTTCTTTCCGAAATAATGTGACCCGAGAAAAGCCACGCAGTTCAACCGTAACTCACACTTAGAAAACTTGGCATACCACTCTTTACCTCGAAGAACTCCAAGCACTGTCTGCAGATGTTCTGCATGATCGGCCTCTGACAGCGAATAAACCAGAATATCATCTATGAACACAATCACGAACAAATCTAGAAAGGGCCTGAATACACGATTCATCAAATCCATGAATACAGCTGGGGCATTAGTTAGCCCGAACGACATAACACGAAACTCATAGTGGCCATATCTAGTTCGGAATGCCGTCTTTCGAATGTCCTCTTCCTTGACCCTGACCTGGTGATATCCTGATCTCAAGTCTATCTTCGAGAAATATTTAGCGCCTTGCAACTGATCGAACAAATCATCGATCCTCGGGAGCGGATATTTATTCTTTACAGTCACTTTATTCAATTGCCTATAATCGATACACATTCGCAAGGAACCATCCTTCTTTCTTACAAATAACACTGGGCTCCCCACGGCAATGTACTAGGCCGATAAAGCCCTTCTCGAGCAAATCTTCAACTCTCCTTCAACTCCTTCAACTCCGCAGTGTGCCATCCTATAAGGAGGGATAGATATTGGTCGAGTGTCCGGCAATAGGTCAATAGAAAAATCCCCAATCTCCTCTCTCGGGGGAATGCCGGAAGCTCATCCGGAAACACTTCGGGAACTCATTAACCACAGAATGACCGAAGAGTCGGCGACTCGCTTGCACATCTTGAACTCGAACTAGGTGAAAAATGTACCCTTTTTTGATCATCTTCTCTGCCTTAAGGTAGGAAATAAACCTACCTCTAGGCGAACAAGCATTGCCCTTCCACTCTAAGACGGGTTCGCTTGGGAACTGAAATCGAACCATCTTTGCTCTACAATCAACATTAGCATAACAAGAAGCTAACCAGTCCATGCCCATAATAACATCAAAATCAATCATATCTAATTCAATTAGATCTGCTACGGTATGGCGGTCACAAACTATAACAACACAGTCTCGGTATACCCGCCTAGCTATAACCGGATCACCAACTGGCGTAGACACCTCAAAAGGTCTAATCAACTCGGGCTCTACCCCAAACTTTCCAGCAACAAAGGGCGTAACATATGATAAAGTGGAGCCTGGATCAATCAGTGCATAAACATCATGGGAGGAAACTGATAATATACCTGTAACAACATCAGGAGACGTCTCGCGGTCCTGTCTACCAGCCAATGCATACACGCGGTGCTGAGGACCGCTCGAGCTGGATGCTCCACTCCTCCCCCTACCCTCGCCCGCCGGCGTCTCGAAAACCTCGCCCGGAGGGCGCACCGCAGAAGAAGAGCCACCACGCACCCCGTAGGCTGAACCATACCTGTACCAACCCTCATCGGGCACTCCTTCCCCCGTGGCCTAGCTCGGCCACAAGCATAACAACCATCCGATCCCAACCGACACCGACCGCATGTAACTTGCCACACCGGGCACACCATGGCAAAAGGGGCCTCACACGGCCCGACTCGGGTCCGTACCGAGAGCCCGATGCTCTAGAACTTGACTCGCTCCGAGTAAGGAGACCGATCAAACCTCGACCGGAAAATCCGCGGAGATGCACTCCCCGCCGAATGGAAAGGATACGGGATGATGCCGCTATCTCGTCCTCCCCCCTAAACTCACCCCCAATATCAAAAGATCTGGACCTCTTACCATGGCCCCGGTCACGATCACGATCTGTCCTCCTCTGGCACTTGCGATCCTCCAAATTCTGCGCATATGCCTGTATACGGGAGATATCCATGCCGGTCGTAATGCAAAGCCGTGCAAGCATCAATCAAATGTGGCCCTAGACCGGCCCACAAAACGATGAACTCTATCCTCCATCTCACCACCATGGCCGGAGCATATCCGGCCATAGAATCAAAATACACGCAATACTCCCGGACACTCATACCGCCCTCGCTCAATACGTAGAATCTATCTCGCTTGCCCGTCGGGCTCGCTCGACCTCAGGAGGAAAATAATGGCGGATAAAGGCATCTGAGAACTCTCGCCACACAGCTGGAGGGGCATTCTCTCCCCTAGATAACTCCCAAGTCTGATACCACTGTACTGCAATATCACGCAGCCTATACGAAGCCAACTCTACCGACTCGACCTCATCCGCATGCATAACCCTCAAAGTCCTCTGCATACCATCAATGAAATCGGGGGTCCATATTTTGTTTTACCACGGAAAACTCTGGAGGACCTAACCCAAGGAAGGTCTTAACCCTCGAACTACCAGTCCCATCTGCCTGGTCAACACCAACTCCCTGCCGCTGAGCCTGGGCGGCTACTAATCTGGTCAACAACCGTACAACATCCCACACATCCTGGCCCGGTGCATCCGGCTGAGGAACTGGGGCAGGTGCTGGAGGCGGTGTATGCGATGTCTCAGACGGCCCCTCACTCTGAATCTCATCCTGGGCTCTCGTGGCCTCCGAGTGCGGCTAGTGGCCTCACCGTGGCTTTCTTGCCCTTTCCGGCACCGTAGCTTTTCGGGGGCATCGCCGAAATCATAACAATTCATCAGAAAGCGAACGCCTAACACATGGCTCTATCGCACAATCTAAGAGAGAAAGAATGACATCATCCTAAATGTCCTGTAGCCTCCCGTTTATAAGTGTGGTGCACAACACGCCCATAAACAAGACTCTACTAGACACGGTCTGTAGACAACCCTAGGACGAAACTGCTCTGATACCACTTCTGTCACGACCCAACCCGATGAGCCGTGACGGAAGTCTGACCTCTAGCGACCAAACACCCCTAAATACTTATCTGAGACATACTGAACATCAAAGGCCCATAAATGGCACAAACTAATCTCATAAAAGGGAAACATCAGAACTCGTACAATATACGTATATATATACACAACATACGGAAGAATATATGGCAAGCCGCTAGGTCGCTACATATACTGTACACAAAAGACTAGAAGCCGGCAAGGCTACATCATCTGACCACTACATACTACAAACCTCTACTGGAATGAAAGCTGTAGAAAGGACGGGACAGGGCCCCGTCATACCCATATGCATACACATCTCAAAAGGGGCATACCAAAACTGACTGTAGCTCCGGATCGAATGGAGCGTACTGACCACTGCTAGATCTAGAGGTCCTACTGAGCTGGACCACCGGTCTCCCCGTACCGTGGGCATGAACGTAGCCCCCCGAGCAACGGGGAGTCGCACGGATAATGTACGAGTATGTAATGCATAAGAAGTATGTAATATATATATATAAGAATATACATATATATATATATATACACGAGAATCATGGATAAAATCCTATAAAACTCATAAGCCGAAAAACGCCCGATGTACGTATATACTTGTATGAACTAGTATCTCTTCCTCTGGCCATAATCAATGTCATCAGAATCGATAATGCCTCTCTGGCACATAATATGAATGCTCATACCTATCAATGATGACCGTGCATCTATATGAGTGCGTATATAACGTCGATGTATGTGCGTGTAACGCCCATGAATAATCTATGGCATCTCGTCATATCATATTCTCACTTACTCACGTGGCCATAATCAATATCATCATCATAGTAGTAATGCATATATATAACGCCTATATCTCTTCTCATACTTTGCATATATCTAATATTCGCGTGTATAATCTTTCAAATGCGATATGTGTGCGTATATATAACGCCTTCTAGTCATGGGTCAATATACATAGTATATAATAAATGTAATGCATGAATAGACTGTATGCATAGAACTGGCTACATAAGACTAGACCCATGAACCGAAGGATTTCTCATAAATGGGGTACATGAACATCAAAGACTGAAGTACTCCTAATACTTCTAAGAGTAGAGTAATATGTAATCTCACTTACTCGCTTGTTGGATCATATCATAGGATCATGCCAAAAGAAGGAAAGGTTAGTCTTATCATACCTTGAAGTATACGCAATCACCCAACTTCTACCTCTCGATACTTGCAAGTCTACAATTAAGATAACATAGGGCTTAATTAGGCTATTTACTTCGCTTACTAGCCATCCTCAAATGCGTATAAAGCTCAACGAACTATAAGACAATAATTTCCTTGTAAGCTTACAACTCTCCAACTTCTCATTCGATCCCACATCAACTACAATACTCACATCAACAATGACAACACACACACACACACACACACACACACACACACACACATATATATATATATACATATATATATATATATATATATATATATATATATATATATATATATATATATATATATATACGTAAACCCGTTTCCAATCATCTCCTAAAACAACCCTATATCACTACATTGCCCTTCATCAACTTAACACTTCCACAATTACCTTCTCTTCACTTAACATCACTAAACTCTTGATAACCAACTTAAATATAAGGGTAGAAATCATTTACATACCTTGAGGGGTCAAGAATCCCAAGAATCACTTCAACTTCAACTCCCTAAACTCCACAACTTGAAGAAACCCTAGAAGCAACCTTCTTCTTCACCATCTCGGGTTTATGCGGGGTCGGGGTCTTGTCAAATCTTCACTAATATGATGGAAAAATATTGGGAGAGAATATATTAGGGTTTTCTCGATTTTTGGAAGGAGGAAAATATGAAATAGGGTCGTGGACCACCTATTTATACTTGGAAGCCAAAAAGGCCGGTCCGGTTCGACGAGCGGGTCGACGGCCCGTCGACGTGTCGACGGTCCGTCGACTTGCCCGTCGACCTGCGCCTGCAGATGCATGGCTGCGGGATCCCATCGATGCCGCACGTCGACGGTCCGTCGAACATGTCGATGACCCGTCGACGATGACTGGTGTCCTGCAGGTTTTTCTGGTTCAGTTCGGATCACGTCGATTCGATTCGTTCAACTTTTAATTCTATAAATTGCCAGGAATATCTGCTGGTACCCTTGTACGCGGGGTAAGACATTTTCTACCTCCAAACTCGAGCTCGGGTCTCTATTCCAAGGGCATACCCGACTAGGAAATCATAGGTTCTACCACTATGAACACGAGGGGTGTAATCAATTTCACGGTATACTTTCACGATAGGGAAAAATTTCACTGGCAGTGAAACTGGCCCAGAAGCTCCTCACCACTGCCATCATTTCACTGTGGTGGCTGTCCTCTTTTCAAAGCCGCTGAATATTCCACGAACCATGAAACCCACCGTAGAAGTGCCTTTTTTCGATTTTTTGATGAAACATATTCTTTTCGATTCGTTTAACGTCTAACCTTTATACTCTTTTCCAAATATGTTCAAGAACTTATATATCTTCGAGATACACCCATAGACCTTATACATAGCTCTCCAATGATTCCCAATACGAGCCTATAACAACAGTCTTAAGACGGAACCTTAACATGTGCGAAAGGCGAAGTGTAACATTACGTTTTGGTGAAGCCACCGGAATTCTTTGGCGTTCTTTGAATTTTCTTTCGGGCAGTCTTTTCCCATAAATGCAGACTCGTGTCCGGAAAAAGGTCCCCCGGAGTCCTTTCCTTGCCTTCGCCGTCCGCCACCGCTGTTTTCCATTTCTCGGGGCCAAAGGTTTAGGTGCCGCGACTGTAGCCGGTTGATGAAAGTGAGGTGATGAATTGCCTCATCTATTCCATTTGCACCCTCAGTGCGTGATTTTGTTCCCTTATGATCTGCATCGCCTTTGCGGGAGTTTCATTGGTAGGAAGTTTGTCCTCGGTAGATTGATTGGTCCGACCGCCTCCTGAAGCTACTTCGTCTACGTTCTAGGTCGATGAATCTACTGCAAGATCACGAAAGGGAAGGCCATTCGGGCCAATCCGCTCGTTGCTCGTAACGTCTCTAGCGTTTGTGCTGTCGTTGACTCCTGACATACCTGAAATTGGTGCTAGAGACCAATAGAATTCCTTAAAGAGTTATTCTAAAGGACAAAGGTCATAATGATACCACAACTATCTAGTCCCACAGTGGACGCCACACTGTTTACTCGAAAATTGGTATAGTTGAATTTGTATATATGTGGTCTAGGGCACGTGGATTAATATGACCAAAATAATGAGATAACTAATAATAGAAATTAATATAAGTGAAATGTAATTGAAAAGAAAGAGTTAGAATTCTTTTCGAGCCTCGAGAAGCGTTTCGAGCTAGTTGAGCGGGCAAATAAACCTTGCTAAAGCGAATTAGAACAAGAATAATTAAGAACAGTGTAAGTCTGTAGTATTCTATGTATACATCATGTATTTCGTGTGCTTTATAATGAAATGATAGGTCTTATTTATACTTAGGCTCAGGGGCACATATTCTATGAGTTATGCCCTCATTACTAATACAAATCAATGTCATAATAATTGTTATAGCCCGTACTTTGTACGTTTGGATATTTCGAAGTCGTCGTGGAAAGTTAAGGGCGAGACGATTTTCGAAAATCATTTTATAAGCGCAGTGTCGTCATAAAATTACTTATGACTATTATTAGTAGGGAGATATTGTGGGAGGTCAAGGATAAAAGAGAAGTTTGCAAAATGGCGTGGAAGGTTAACCGTAATATCGAGAAAAGTCGAGGGGCAAAATAGGAATTTCACCAAGGTTCATGAAAATTCCAAAGAGGCCATACTCGAAGCTATGTGACAAAAAAAGGATGAAAAATGATGACAATTAAGTCATCTTTTGTGTTGGAAAAAAATTCAAGAAAAGGAAAGAAAAATCAAGAAAAAGAGAGAAAATTTAGAGAGTAGGGCATGTACGCGTTCACATGCTTGTAATAACTACATATATATATATGTTCTTCTTCTAATTCAAGACAAGAGAAGGAACAAAAAAAAAAAAAGAGAAGAGAGAAGAGAGAAAGAGATAGCCTATTCGCCAAGAGGGAGAAAAAGGAGGACCAAGATTTTGCCATCAAAAATTATTGTCTTGTGATATTTATACTAATTCGTGGTCTCTACAACGTGGTATAATTGTTTCTGAAGATAGGCCATTCGTTTCGTCGTTTCCGCAACTTTGTCAAGTGAAGAAGATCGAGAGAAAGGTAAGAATTTATTCCTCTTTATTATGTTACGAAGGTTTGTTTGTGTTGTTAAGGGGAATGAGTAGAACTTATGGAAATATGAAAGTTTGCATGACGGGTGTGCATGTATGCAAGTGGCCGTATGTGTGTTGTAGGTTTAGGCAATGATTCAATTGTTTTATTTAGTATTTTGAGTTGATGGATGATTTAACTCGTAGGGTGAAGGAATGGAGGAATATATGAAACCCCATTACGTTGTGGTCGGTGGTAGAAAGGTGAAGGACGGGAAATAAATTAAATCCCGTTTAGTATGTTAGTAAAGGCGTGACCCTTATTGTGAAATGAAGAAAACGGTTTAAGTTGGCACTGAATGGAAAGTGTAGAAAAATTTCGTCATTTTAGAATGATTTTATGATATTATGGAAATGAAGTTTTCAAAGAGCAAATTATGATCATGGTTGATGAAATGGGAAGATGGAAATGTGTTATGAATGTGAAGTTTCTGGGTGAATTATGGTTTTGGGTGGAAAATTTGCATATTTTGTATATTTGGTATATCTTGGAATAATTTGTAAAATAATATGGAATGATTTAGAATTGTATTGGAGTGATCTTGATTAGTAATGAATGTGAAAACATTGAGATTAGTTTGGAAATGTGAAGTTGGAATGAAAGTCGTTGAATGTAGTAAAGAGAACTATTTATGTTATAGTGCGTTTTATGATAATTGTTGGTGTTGTTGGATTGTCAAGTTGTTGGGTTGATTTTGATATTTCCCTAAGTCTATGGGATGCTATATGTATAGGGGAAATGTCGCTCGAAATTTCGGTAGACAAACATGAATTTAAGTTGAACTCTTGAAAGTACAACTCACGACCAAATCAGAGATTTTTGATTCAGAACAAGTTGATGGAGAAGCCAAGGAGGAACAGAGGTATGTAAGACTTCCTTTCTTTCTTTGGCATGTCTTAGACGTATAGGATTGATTTCGCGCCTCGGGGACTTTCCTAACTCTAGAAACCGCGATTGACGAATAGAATTGAACTAAAAATGGTGTGAAAGTTGAAAAATTCTAAACCCAGAGGCAAGAGGACCCGATTACCTTAAACCATTATAAAGAACGCTATGACACGTAGCATATGTAAATTATCGCCATCTCACTCGGCCCGAGGTGGGCCCACCGCTCCCGAATTTTCCTATCACCTCGTTTGACTTGTTTTGGAGTAGACCTAAGGAAATCCAGACCCTTGTCCCGATTGTCAAACGATAAGTATAGTATCATCCTAGCGCAAGTGTATCCATGATAAAAATGATATAGTAACGACTTAAGCGAAAAATGAGAAAAGTGCCTACGTTAGGGTAGATGATATACTTTGCTATAAAAACGAAAAATACGAGAATGTTAAAACATTTCTCGGGTATCCCGATTCTATTATAGATAATAACTATTAGGATCCTAAATACATGGAATTCTAAGACCCCGATTGACGTGCACCGACACACGTGTAATATGACCACCGTAATATATGACGCCGATAGACATGATATAAGTATACGTATATGATAATAACCGAGCGCTATAGACGTATATATATATATATATATGTATTTATATAAGTACGTGCATATGACAAAAGAATAGCTATGACGCCGATACATGTATTGGTATATGTATACGATGAAAGAGCGTTTAGACGCCGATATATTTACGGGGGAACATGGAGATAAATAGCGTTATATACGCATATCCACCGTGGGCTGAGTATGGCATGATATCGTCCTTGCGGAAGCGGACGCGTGTGCATATTTATGGTTAAAGATTCTGGCCGCCGACAATATAATATATTCTATTTTTATAGTATATATAACGAGTAAGGAAAGCTAAGGGAACACGGTATCGCCCAAGGGCACTTATTCTATGTCACTCTCTACTATTCTATGATACTTTTATGTTGCTATTATAATGACGCTCTACATGATACGCCTCATTACAAAAGATACTCTCTCATACTTACGTGCTCGGGCGTCATGTCTTACATACTCAGACACTATTTACCGACCCCTCTTCGGGGGTCGCGCCATGCGCGCGTTGTGCATCCTGGACAAATAGCCCGCGCATAAAAGATAGTTGGCAAGCTCCAATCGCAAGGCGTGTCATAATAATGATGGTCCGTAGTTAGAGACTTTGCGAGTAGTCGTGAATGGGAATGCTTGTATAATTAAGCTTTGTACAACTATATATTTTATTTGATTTAAAAGGATAGTCAGGCGAGTAATCCTATTAAATTTTTGCTTTAAGGTTCAAAAGAAAAAAAAAATTTGACGTGTTTGGCGGGTTCGCTCGCTTTCTGTCGGTTATTACCATCACACCCTGATCAAGATTAGGGTGTGACAATAATGATGGACTATAAAGAGAGCAATAATGCTTATTAATGCCTTATCGCAAGGTCTTTTTCTGTAATGGTCATTTGATGTCACCCCGACCACCGAGAGTCCAAATCTTATCGGGCCTCTAAAGTCATTTGATCACCCCCAGAGGCTTTGAGTGCTGACTCGAATTTGACTCACTCCAATTGACAAGTGTCGTCGCGGCATTCATCCAATTGTATTCTACGAATTTCCCTCAATACAACCACCGTCATAAAAAAGAAGAATATATATATATAGTGAATTCCAAAAAAGTAAGAAAGCAAAACAAACTAAGGTTCATCAAATAGGGTGGACCTGATATGTAGGTTATAATTACTCCCTCCTTGAAACTTTGAAACAGGGAACCAGAATATTGTGAAGTGTAAAACAATGCCACTTTACTTTGCCCACCGAATCTCCCCATCTTATTTATCTTTGATTTTTTTTTTTCTTAAAAGTTTAATTTTGTAATAAAGTGATAAGATAAAGCTAAGTAAATAAATAACCAATGGAAACTGCAAAATTGACTAATAGCCCACAGTCAATTACTTGAGCTTCTATAACAGCTCCCAATTATTAGGGCTTTTTTGGTTCATTGTTTTTCATTTAGTTCAAAAATGGAGAAAATAAGGAAAGCATCTCATGCTGGTTCTTGGTACACTGATGATCGTAAGTTCCGCCACTCCATTTCTCTTCCCAGTTTCATTTTTTATTTTCTCAATTAATTGTATTCAGTTTAACAGATTAATCCTCGTGTATCTTCGTGTTGTTGATACTCCCTCCGTTTCAATTTGTTTTGTCTTACTTCCGTTTAAAAAAATTGCCTCTTCCGTTTTTTTTCGGCTACTCTTTAATTTCAACTTTCCACGTGATGTTTAAGACCACAAGATTTAAGGGCATTTCAGTACATTCTTCGTATGTTTAGCTAAGACCACAAGATTCGAAAGTTTTCTCTATTTTCTTAAACTCCGTGCCAAGCCAAAACCTAACCAACAAATTGAAATGGAGGGAGTAGCAAAAACTGTAACTTTTTCTCAAATTAAGGCTTATTTTTGTTGTTACTGTGTTTAAGTAGCTGAAAAGTAGTGCAATTGGAGGTTTTGCTTGTTTGAATCGAGGCTCGTTTCCTAGGTTCTGGATTTGTAGTTTCGAAGTTGAATTGAGGCGTGAGAGAGAGAGAGAGAGAGAGAGGGGTACAGTACCAGAAAAGTTAATTCTTTGAATTAGATTGTGCATTAGTGAGGAAGCATTGATTGTACTTTGGAGGATAAATATGACCAACAATGAGCTTTATTATGTATTGCTATTATAGTTATATCGAGCTTCATTATGTACTCCAGTGTGGTTATATCAATTAATCAACCATACTGCATCCCAGATTAGTTGGATTCGGCTATATACATCCTTTGAATCCATTCTACTATATTCACATGTTTTGTTTCCAACAAACAGAGGGTTTATTGTCGATAGGCTATTTTCATGGTGGCGATCAACCCACCGCCACCAGAATCAGGGACTGGGATTGGCTATTGTTAATGTGGTTATGCTTGAAAAAGTTGTTTTAAGCTACCCTATGGGTTTACATATTGCAGTTAGTAGCAATGTAAAACATTAGCAATTTAAGCCCACAAAAAGATTCGCATTGCTAATTCAGTTATGCTAGGCAAGATCAGATATAAGCTAAAGATTGGATTTAGAAGCAAGCTTCTGGAGATTCCAAGCTATAAAAAGTGGTGCTTTAATATATTTCATTTATATCTTTCTGCCATCTAATATAGGGTCCTGTAGTCAAATTTATATCTTTCTGCCATCTAGTATAGGGTCTTTCTTTTTCATTTTCTTTTTGAATTTGGGGGAGCATGTGGGGTTTGGTTATGCTGGCAGTTGGCTGTCTACAAATATACTAGAATTGTCGAATTAGCATGGTGTACAAATCATTTCTTTGTTCAGTCCTTGTCATATGTTCATTCCTCTCACTACCTCCAATTAAGAAATGGGTTGGAACATATTCCCTTCCTCCAATTTGTATGACATTATTTCAATTTTAGGATGCCTCAAGATGCTTCTCACCATTAGCTTAATAATGCTATTTTATACCATTTTCATAAGTGTCAAGTATTTGAATTTTGTTTAACAAATCAAATCTAAAGTATATATTGATGTTTCTTTCATCAAATTAAATTTTCAATGTTTACTTCAACATTTCGACCACTACTACTTATATAACACACAAGTCGAGTATATCTCAAGCTCCATGATGAATGATACAGTGTCACCTAAAATGAGATGGAGGGACTGGTAGAAAAGCCAAATAGTGATGCTTTTAGGGAAAGTTACAAATGCCCATTCTTATTTAATTTTTTTGATAAGGTAAGATTTTATTGAGAAGGCACCAAGCTGGTACAAAAGGAAACAGGACTCATACATAGACCAAACAGACAAGCTATTACTCTTTCCTTCCTAACAATTCCAGAAAATCCATGTATTGGTCCATATAGACTAACAGATTGCTATTACACCAGGAAAACCAATTATGCAAACATTTATTCTTGACTCTAGAAATGTGACTCCTACGCCCTTCAAAACATGCTTTCTTCCTCTCCAGCCATAAGGTCCCAAAGATGCAAAGTGTGGTCTTCCAAATCTGCTTCAACCTTCTTGGAACCCTTTGAAATTTACAACTATCTAATAAACTCCTAACGTATCTATGCATCACCCATAAAATGCCACGTATGTTTAGAAATAGTTCCCAACATTGTCTAGAAAAACTGTCGGAAAGGAATAACTGATCTACTGAGTTGTAGTTGTCTTTACATGAGTAGCATCTGTTGTATAAAGAGAAACCCCCTTTCTGCAGATTGTTTTGAGTTATACATGCTCCCCAGCTTGCAGTCCATCCCAGACAAGCCACCTACCTTCACTGGAGCTTTTATTTTCCAAATCATCTTCCAAGGCCAAGTATTGTCCCAATTACCTGACTCCTTCAACAGTATGGTGTAGCAGCTTTTAACTGCATTTTTTTATCTTTACTGGCTGTCCATGTCAAAGAATCTACCTGACTCTGACCGAGCTGGACTGAGTTCAGTTGTTGAAGTATCTGACAAAAGTCCTCTAGTTATCAATCATTCAAATCCCTTCTAAAATTAATCTGCCAACCTGAAATCTGAATGAAATTCAGCAATATTACCACTCTAATTAATGGAACTATTAAACAAGCTAGGGAATCTATTCTTCAGGCTTTCTTCCCCCACCATACATATGTCCGAAAATTAATTTTGCACCCATTCCCAGAGTCTACAAATATCCTTCCGAATTCCCCCCTTTAGCATTTGACCGAAGTGGAGGAGAACTCCACCCAACCTTCTTACCATAATATATTGATGCTTTACTATTTTCCTTGCCAGCCCAAGAACTAGTAGAACAGCTTGATGGCTGGCTGAGAGCTGCTGGCTTAGCAAAGTCTTCTGATGCACGAGGTGTAATTGCACCGTAAGTTATAGCCATTTGCTGTCGATATATTATTGGTTGTATGCCAAATGTGGTTCTAACTGGTTGTGTTAAACTCACTAGTCATGCAGGCTATTCATATTCTGGTCGTGCAGCAGCTTATGCATTTGGGAACATAGATCCGACCAACATGTGAGTTTATTCAAACTGTGCTCTTTCCATTCCAATTTTCGAATGTGAAACCCCACGTGCAGATTAACAGAAGTGAGATAGTTACTTGTTACAAGTAATCTCTTTTTTTTAATTCTTATGAAGTAATAAGTTGTATTAGAAAGGCATCAAGAAGATGCAAAATTACAAAAAAAGGCGTGTTAGCTCCAATGCATCAGAAACTAGGCCAAGATCAGGGAGCTAACAAAATCAAAAATTTGTTCATTGGTATTTATAGAAGTCAAGTTGTTCCGACTAAACAAGTTAAGTAAACATCTAGCTTTAAGAGATAGAGTTGAGATACCATGAAAGCGTCTGCGGTTCCTTTCTATCCAAACACACCAAAAATTACAAGCAGAAATCATCATAGAGGGTAAAGAGAAATTTCCATTAAAGAGAAAACATACAAGCAGAAAGTACTTGCTAGAACCATCCTCAATTGACCAACCAAGTTTGATTTGAGTGGAGATTAAAGAGAAGAAACTTTGAATGTGCTATTATGTTTTATTTTCTTCAAAGATACGTGTAATAGTTGGAATTTGTGAAACATACAAAGAATACATCAAGTTAAAAATATTCTAGAATAGTACTCCCCCTCCCTCCCAAATTGGCTTTGCACTTCTGAGTGTAATTTAAAGCTTTGAGTTATTGGTTTGCAGTATTATTAATACTTCTAAAGGAAAAGAACTTTCATCTTGCGTGTCCTTCATTGAGTTTTTTGAAATATAATTTGCATATGACAAAGTTGTCGTTCTCTTTTCACTTCAGAAAATTGTTTAAATAGGTTCTTTAAAAGCGGAATGTGCAACGATTGGGATTTTGTGGTGGGAAGTGGGGGGGGGGGGGGGGATTGGGGGTGGGGGTGGGGGAGTTGCTTGATTGTAGAAAATTTGCTACCTGAAGAAAGAGCTCACTCATTTTGGTGGAGGATTTACAGAAAGTAGTTGGTCATTCTTTTTGGTGAGGACTAAACTAATAAGTAGGTCAAAGAAAATTGGATCTAGGAAGTATTCGAATAACCACTACATGTGATACAGAATATTTTGAGCTCTTTGCCTTAATATTTTGAACTCTTTGTTTGCAGTTCTCGGATATTTCTACTTGGTCCATCTCACCACTATTATACTCCAAAATGTGCACTTTCACAAGCTACAGTTTACAAGACTCCTATAGGAGATTTACCTATTGATGAAGAAGGTATTGCGAACTTCTTCTGTGCATCTTCATCTGTAGGACACATAAAAAAGTTCAAATATTAGCATTTGTATAATCCAGGAAAGAACTCTGAGAAAGATTTGGAAGACTAAAAAAAGACATCCCTCCTTTTTGCTTTTGCAATTAGATTCTTTTCTTTCTATTTCGATTTATTTTATTTCATTCCTATGGAAGAAATGGAAGTCTTAATAAATACTCTCTTTAGAAGTCTTAATAAATGGAAGAGAAAAAAGACATCCCTTTTGCTTTCATTTTTCCAACTTCATGGCACATTTGTCAAACCACTAATTATTTATCTTCCAATTGTTGTGTTTTTATGGCCATGGTGATGCACACTTCAGCTACATATTAATATCATAAATCTCTGCTTGCAAATTTATGATTAGTTCATACTATGTATAATGAAAAAGAGTAAGCTAATTTAATCAACTGAATTCTTCACATAATGAATAAGACAGTTATACCATATATAGTCTCATACTCTCTCCGGATCAAAAAGAGGTGTCCACTTAGCCATTTTGCACCCCTTAAGAAAATACTAACTCCTAGGCAAAAATAGGTAATTTGACTAAACTGCCCCTAATTAAATAGGTATTGGGATTTGATCTCGTAACACTTAATAAGGGCAATTTTGGAAGAATAAGGTTAATTGTTTCTTGATTTTGTAAGCGGACACTCTTTTTGAACAAAAAACAAGGGTAAGTGGATATATTTTTTTTTTTATGCGGAGGGAGTATATAACTTCGAGTTCTTCCAACAGACTAACTTTACACTCCTTTTATTAATGTGCTGGCAAGATGTTATGTAATTACTTATTACTCAAAGAATAATTCCTAGAAGTTTGGCTTTTTAGGTCTTCTTATTGCTATAGGTGATAGCTGCTAATGATTAGAATATTAACTTAAGCAATGAGGAATGAACTTTCATGGAATCATTGGAAAAATGTCGGAAGATACTCAGACGTAGAAAGAGTCTGCAGCTAATGGATATGACAATTTGAAAGTTAATATTAGACATATTATTTAGCCCCCACGGCTTTTGTTTAGCATAAGGAAGTACGACGCCTAAAGTGTGGGTCAGGCACACGTCATGAGTTCAAGTCTGTTGCTAACAGGAGTCTGGTAAATAAGCGGGAGCAGGGTAGAGGGACAGGCTCATACTCCCTAGAGTTTCTAACTTGTGGGCCAACTAGCCTTGGGCCACCTAGAACTATTTGTGGGCATAGTGTTTTGAAATCTAACAATTTTCAAAGTACATTTTCTTTGGCAGTCTCTTGGATTTAGTTGCACAAGCGGCCTGAACACCACCATCATAAAAAAAGGAAAAAGAAAGACAGCCTCTTGTATTTAGGTGTAGACACTCTATTTTATGTAAACACTGAGATCAAATGACATAACTATAGCAGAAATTAAAGTAGATCTTAACACGGCACTCTGTAAAGTAACCCTAAGAATTATACCAAGGCCAATTTGCAAATTCTGGCCCTCTTCACATGACTTCTGGCAAGTAAAGCAATCAGCACTCTAGGAGAGGGCTTTAAAGATAAAGGCAGTTGAAACACAATCTTAACTTGTTAAAATGCTTTGGTTTCTGCTTATTTATGTGTGGTAGTAAAAGTTAGCAAGCGTCTCCTTCATGTAAGTTTTCCATGTTTCTTCATGGCAACACTGAAAGTCTGAAACAACACTCTTATATAACCAAGCTTGGTTTAACACCAGTAAATGACGAGCTAAAAGCTACGGGGAAATTTGAATACATGGATCTTCGAGTTGATGAAGCTGAACATAGCATGGAAATGCACCTACCATATCTTGCTAAAGTTTTCCAAGGGTATGCTTTCCTAAATTAAATTTTACTTGTATGATGATTTATTCAGAGATAACTGTTAAAGTTACTGAGGCAGGTATCAAGTGAAAATCGTGCCCATTTTGGTTGGGGCTCTTAGTACTGAAAGTGAAGCCCTTTATGGACGGTTACTCGCAAAATATCTGGATGACTCAAAGAATTTCTTCTCGGTGTCTTCGGATTTTTGTCATTGGGGATCAAGGTGAGTTTGGTTCACCAATGTTGCATATAGTTATATCTTGATCATATACAGAAAATCTGATCCTTTTTTGATGGCAATCATCCTTGTTTGTGGTGAATGAATTCTATTTGCTCTCATTGAAATAAGTGGAAAATATACCTGAAGATTGAACTTGAATTGTAGTTATTTTTGGTGCATTGGGATTTTAAGGATTCGTTTTTGTAGATCTTAGACTGACTAAAGATGGGTAGAAATCTAGAAGCTTAATAATCTGAGTTAGATTCACATTACACCTGCGTTTATAACCAAACAGGAAAGCGGAACAATTATCTATTAGAGAATATAGCTGCAATAATGGATTATTAATTTATTTAACTATCCTGGTTGACATAAAACTGTCTTATCTAAACACATTTCAATTCTTGCTTCTCAAAAATGATGGTAAGCGCATGGTATATGATAATATCTTGATAATGCTTCTAGATGGACTATCAAGGCATACAAAAAGAATACGTGTTTGCCTTGTATTGTTTCTTAGTATGCTGATGGGTTCTACTTGATATACATATTCCTTTGTGTGGTTCTTTACATCAATTGGGCTTCTAATTCTTAGGTTCAACTACATGCATTATGACAAAAGCCATGGAGCTATTTACAAATCTATTGAGGCCTTGGATAAAATGGGTATGGAGATTATAGAAACAGGAGACCCAGATGCATTCAAACAGTACCTGTCGGAGACTGACAACACCATTTGTGGACGCCATCCAATTAGCGTTTTTCTCCATGTAATTCTCCTCCTCTCCGTTTGAGTTGTCTTTTCTGAAAGGCGTTACCTTCGCTTTTGTCTATGTGGTTGTGCATAAAACCTTTTTCCAGGATTAGTTATGTTTCAGTAAGCTTCTTGACTAATGTGTCTATTTCAGGTTGTGTTTGGGTGTCGCTTTACTTTATTATATATTCTGGTTCATTTAGTTACGTTATCCTCTTATCTGTTTTTTTTTTTTTTTTTTTTTTGGGATAAAGTAAGGTTAAATGTTATCCTCTTAGCTGTAACTTTTTATTTTCACTCATGTAGATGTTGAAAAACTCATCTACTAAGATAAAGATTAGATTCCTTCGATATGAACAATCGAGCCAGTGCAAATCTACAAGGGACAGCAGCGTAAGCTATGCATCTGCAGTGGGAAAAGTTGATGCTTGAATTTTATTATTACAGAAGTTACTTCTCTCTGGAGACGCTAATTATGTGAACGTTAGTCAAGCTGACTATGTAATATCTGACAATTTCTGCATCTGGCATTGGACCATCTTATTCTGGGTGCCATGTTAATAAAAGTTCATACTACTAATTATTAATCCCATAAGCTAAACAATATCCATGATATAATTGCTCTCTATAGGTTTGTCTGGAGCGCTGATATATACCGGTCTCCTTATTTATGTGGCTATGTGTTTGATGGTGGAGTAATTTCTTATAATGAGTAGGTCCAGACCAATTCTCTTCATATGAATTGTCTTTATACTCCACTGTGATTCCAATCCATGAGCAGTAGTTATTAAACTATGCATTCAGTAAGCAATACTCGAGGGCTAAAAATAGATCTTTATCAGTGGCGTTGATTATTCTGGTAGGGAAAATTTGCAGTGCCAAATCGTTTATGAAGAAATGGAGTCGAGTTGTTTTATATAGAAATGCTACTTTCTTTCCCCAATTTTATTCTATTTGGAACAGATTAAGCGAAGTCATATGAACCCATTCTTTTGCCTTTTGGTATGAGAAAAAGAAAGAGAAGTTGCAAGAATTTCTGAACTGCACAAAATAATCATTCTAGGTGAGATGTCATTTAACTTGGATAGAGGAAAGGGAAACTTGTCACTTTCACACCAAAATGTATTTATCCAAACACATTTTTTTTTTTTTTGAAGCAAATATGCTTTTGGTACACAAAAATCCCCATGATTATAAGGGAATCATTTATCAAATTTATGATTCTGAGATTACCAAGTAAAGAAAATAAAGGGAAACAATATTGCTCGACTTCCCTTTTTCCTTTGCTAAACTATTTCTTCTCTCTATTCTGACAAGACTTAAACAAAATTAGTTTGGCAAATCTCATATGGATATAAATTTGATTCACATGCGGGTATGTTAACCAAAGTAAGACATGGAGAAAAATGGGAAAAAAGAGAAGAAAGCGCCGAGTTTGCAATGTCATCAAGTAGGCACAAGGGACGTATTTTGAAACCTGGTGCCTGGATTAATTTTGAATTACTCTCCACCCTGCAAGTCTTGAATTAAAAAAAGGATTCCTTGACTAGCTTTTTCTCTCCTATTATTACAACATATTCTATGTGGGAAGGTTGAAAATAACTGAATGGAATGAGGCTGGATTATAATTATTAAAAGGTAGGGGTTTTTAAATTAAACAACTAAATTATATAAAAGAACCAAACCTAGTTCTTGTTCATCATCTTTCTCCTCCTTCTCATCTTCCTCCTCCTCTTCTTCTGCTGCCTCACCCTTCTCCTCCTCCTCCTCCTAATCCTCCTCTTTGTTCTTAAAAATTTTCACCTAAACTCTCAACAACATGAGAATTCTAAACAACTTCGACGGTTGTTTGAATATTTACTTGACTTTAATCATAATCAAATCAACAACTTTATATCTTACG
The DNA here is from genome assembly GCF_029784015.1 of Lycium ferocissimum. NCBI lineage: Eukaryota > Viridiplantae > Streptophyta > Magnoliopsida > Solanales > Solanaceae > Lycium > Lycium ferocissimum. Next base: position 55,229 of record NW_026726428.1, read on the forward strand.
ACGTAGGATAAGTCTATCTAAAACAAAATGTAAACTAGACCAATATGTTGTTGAGATATTCAAATGAGAGAGATATTCTAGGGTTACAGGTCGATTTCACCAATTAAGTTGAGCATTTACTTTATTTAGATATTTTTAGAATCTGGTTTACTAATCACAGGGTTGTTATTACTCTTGGGTTCCTCTCGAACACCCCATCGCCTATTCAAACTACTTTAATGCCTATATTTCTATGGTATAATGACCCGTTTGGTCGTTATGGTTATTTTGACCAATTGACCTTTTCTCGAGCTTTATTAGCTCATATTTGACCCGTGGGGACAGTTGGCATGCTTCCCGAGATCATTGGACATGATTTGGGTGAGATTTGAAATTTTTTTGGGCTTAAAGCGAAAAATAATTAACTCAAAGTTGACTTTTGGGTAAATGGACCTTTTTCATGAATCGACGTGAATCTATCGATTCCGAGAGGTCTGGATGGTCATTTAGAACTTGGGTGTATATTCGATTCGGTTCCCAATACGCTCGGGTGCCTTTTGGGACTTGAGTTGGGAAGTTGAATTTGGGGTTTTGGGAGTTGACTTGATCAAGGAGACCTCCGTTGAGAATTCCGAGACCACGAGTGCGTTCGTAGCACATGTTAATGTATATCTGCATATTTGGTTTGTGTCCGGAGGTTCCGGGATGGTTCCGGCGATCGATTTAAAGTTTGGAAGACACCAGAATTTTCTGGTGTTTGGTGACCGCTTTGGCGCGGAAGCGGTGCGCGAAAACGGTGGCTTGACCGCTAAAGCAGTGGCCTGCCCATGGAAGCGGTAGCACGGAAGCGGTGGCCTGACCGTGGAAGCGGGGGCCTGACCGTGGAAGCGGTCGATGGACCAGATTTTTATTTAAATGCCTTCTGAAAACCCTTTTTCCTTTCATTCCTAAATTACATTTCCTTAGCATCTTAGAGGCGATTTGAGGAGGGTTTGGTCAGATTTCTCATTATGGTAAGTTCCCTAATCTTAATCTCTTTCATTTACCTTCCTTAAGTAAGAATTCATGGTAGTAAATCCATAGAACATGGAAGAATAAGAAAGGATTTTTGGGTTTCTTTCTTGAATAAGTTGTTAGTTATAAAACCTTGATTTGTTGGTGGATTAAGCTTGATTAATTATGGAATTGATGAGTAGTAGCTATATAAACATGTTTCCTTGATTATTAGTGACCAATTTGTGAGATTTAAAGTTAGGGTTTATACCCAGAATTGGGGATTTCACCTAGAATCCGAATATGAGTAATTTATGAGTTCTTCTAGCTTCTAATCGATGGGAATTGATCACCTAGAGTATTAATTTCATGTTGAGACTTATAAATTCCTAATTTCATCTTATTAGTTCATAAATCCCATTCCTTGGGTTAAGATTTGGGGGTTAAATAGGAGTTTGGTTATTTGGTTGCCTTCTTGATTCTGATTCCATATTCGGATATGGCTAGACTTTCATTACTTTGAGGCGCAATGAAAGGGCAAGGCGCGCGATTGACACTTCGAATTTGCTGTTCGGCCTTCTAGGTAGGTTACGGTTTACCTTATGGTGAGACTTCGATTAGCGAAGCGTATGTTTAGATAATATTGTCGGAGAATGCATGTAAACCTTCGGGTATGAAGTCGGGTTGGATACTGTCTTAGGTTAGGCCTTGTTGTGTTATTTTGCGGCTAGCCACCCGTTATGTTCTTGACTTATCTTGATCTATTTACTTATTAGATCGTTGCCTTGTTGAGACATTGGGTATTGGTGATTAGTGATATATCATGATTATGATATTGCGGTACTTTACTTTGATTTGATATTGAGATGAGAATTGTTATTCCATTATGGCTTATTGTGTAGCCTGATTTATTGATACTACTTGTGTGCCATGTGTGGTACTGTTTGGGATTGAATTGGTTGTTGATATTACATTGCATCGTATTCATACTCACTTCCATGATACATTGATATTGCATTGTTATGGTACTGAGGATGGAAAGTGAGAAGGAAATACAGATTTATTGAAACACATTATATATCGAGTCATCTCTGGGCTGCGTACGGAATGGCTGATATGAGGCGTATAGGTGAGAAGGAGTCATGTCAAGACCCAACTAGAAGGCCGTGATGGGTACCTGACCGTATTAGTCAAGTACCATTTGACGTACATCTGTGACATCAATAGGAACATAGGTGGGCTGATAGGGCCATCATATGATACTCAATAGACTTATAAAGAAAACATGCTTGTATCAGATAATCTAAAAGATTTATCTATATGGATATGTTGGACATACTGTTATATCCCGCATTTTTTGTGCAATCGGATAATTTGAGACAATCGCGGGAGGACATCAAGCAAGGCCATATTTTCATTTTGTTAGGCATGTGAATGGCTTATGAAGAATTTGGAAGCGGAATTAATAAGAAAGGTTAAGGGCAAAAAGGGGAATTCGCAATATGCCTCATAGAAATATAAAGGAAGGCGAAGGGTAAATTTGGAATTTGGAAAATGGTTTTATGAATTGTAATTTGTCATGAAAGAAAAATATTTGGGCTTGGATTTTTTTTTAAAAGGAAGGAGAAGGCCCAACCGGCCATGGACATGGGCTTAGCCCATGTGGGATTTAATTTGCACAATTTAAAAGATGACTAAGTCATCTTAATTCACAAAACTCTCTAGAAAATTCAAGAAAAGAAGAACAAGAAAAGAAGAAGAAAGTTCAAGGGCCATTCGGCCAAGAGTAATTGCCAAGGAAAAATTGATAAAAATTTCTTCAAAAACTACTTTCCTACTAATTGAAGGGTCTCTAGCAAGTTGGAGTGTTCATTGGAACAAGAAAGATTCATATTCTTGCAAGTTGGAAGCTTTAGTCAAGTGAAGAGTTGAAGGAAAAAGGTAAGAACTCATCACCCTTTACATGTTTTGGATGTTTGTATATGATGTGGTATGTGAAAAAGGATGGAATTTATGAAAATATGAATAAAACTCATGGAAGCATGAAAAACATGGTATGGCGTGACTTGCTTGAGCAAGCCGTGGGTGTGTGTATATGTTGTGTGTTGTGTTGTGTTGTGTTGTGTGTTGGTTGTTGTTGTAAAGTGTAGATACTATGAGAATTCATGAAAAATATACTTATGGGGGAGTTGGCCGAATGGTATAGGTTAAGGTAGGGTGTGGTGAATTAATTTTATTTAGCATTGTAATTGTTGTTATGGTAAGTCCTATAATGTAAAGCAAGGATTTAATGGCCAAGAAGTGAAGTTGCGTTGGTTGTGGCCATGCAAAAGTAGTAGTTGGCCGTGCATATATACATATGTGTAGGAATCATGTTTTAGTTATTTTATCTAGTGTTTGGTGTTGTTGGCTTATGAATTATGATGTTATTAACGTTCTTATTGGAGTCGGAAAGTCTTGAAGAAAGTAATATACCGATTAAATTATTGGAATGCACCTTGGGTTGATCATTGAAACTGTAGCATGGTTGTTGGTATTGTGTTGATAGTTTGGCAGGGTTAAATTCCCGAATTTGTTGTTGATGAGAATTGGCCAAGATGATTTTCGGGAATGATGTATTTACAAGGGAAATGCTGTTGAAATTTCGTAGATAAATGATTACCTTAAATTTCAACTTATAGATGCTCCAATTGACATTTGGTAAATGTGACCAAATTGTAGATTTTGGCGAAGTTGGAACGGGAACTTGGAGTCGTGGAAGAAGCGAAAGAGGTATGTAAGGCTCCACCTTCCTTCTTTGGCATGTCTTAGACGTATTAGGTTCGGATACGGGCCTCGGGGACGATCTTACCCCTAGAAACCTAAGATTGAATTTAACCCTTTTTAATTCAGTAGAATTGAATTAATTGTTAGCTAATAGTTTGGAAAATTGCATAAACATTTAGAACTTGCATAAATAGGATCGAACTACTTTAAAATTCTCATAAGGAATGTCATGAAAGGTATTATATGAAGATTGTGTACGCCACCTCTATTGACCCGAGGTGGGCCCATTGGTCCCAGGTCTTTCCTTGTTGCTCCGTTTATTAAACGGTAAGTGTTATGACCTTATTCCATGCTTTCTCTTAATGCTATTCTTCCTTGATAATCTCGCCTTATAAGATTGGTTCCTTCAAGGTGAGACAGAGCGATCCTGATTATTCCATAATGTAATCGGAGGTTACCGACCTTACGTCACTCCGATAAAGTTGTAGTTTTCACTTGGGCTCTCATGCATGCTTTATATTTACACATGATTATTCTATGACACCGTGCCGTCCAACGGGCGGCCGAGCAGACATACCACTGCAGTGGGCAGATTATACCCCGGACGCGGGAGGCCTGGACGCGGGCTCATTACACCGTACCTACATGGGCGGGCAGTTTATTTACATATATTTACGCAGTTATTTTTAGTTAGCATGCATGGCATCCGCCCCAAGAGGGCACTCAGATAACAGATTACTTCTACATCCTATGATCTGCTTAGAAAATAATCCACCGCACCTATATGGTCGGGCAGTGATACACCGCACCTTCATGGTCGGGCAGTTTACTTGCAGTATCGATACAGTACTCCGAACGATAAGGTTAATTTGCATAATATTTCCGAGTAGACAAATAGAGACACAAGGTTATGTCACTTTCCTATGTTGTATTTTTATGTTCTTTGTATGATCTTGTGATATTACTTATGCCTTACATACTCGGTACACCACTCGTACTGACGTCCCTTCTCGCGGACGCTGCGTTTCATGCCGCGCAGGTAAGCAGGTGGACGGACTTGATTCCTAGGAGCTTTCCAGCGGTATATTGAAGTGCTCCAGTTGTTCGAGCTCCGATCTAGTGGTACTACTTTTGTACATATGCGGGCACGGCAAAGATTATCCGGCCCTTCTCGTTATTTTATGTATTTTGTTTAGAGGCTCGTAGACGGTATATGTTCGATCGAAGTGCTTTTTGTATAATGTTTATTCCCCGTCGATGTATATTAAGTCAGTAAAGTTTATTAATACATGTTCTTAATAGTGTTGATAATGATAATGCTAAGTAAATAAGTAGCAGTATAATTTATGTGGCCCACTAGTAGCAAGAGAATGATAAGAGATAAGGGGTGCTCGGTACAAGTATCGGGTACCCGTCGCGGCCCCTAGTTGGGTCGTGACACATACTCTATGAGCCAACAAGGCTATCATAATCACCTGTGTGACAACATATGAAACATCAAGTCTAGACATCATCTGACTATACGTAACTGTCTACAAGCCTCACTGGAAAACTTATGTAACGTGGTTGGGACAGGGCCCTACCATACCCATGCATATGTGCATACGTATATATTTATAAGACTATGCTGACTACTGGCATCTCCGAAACAAATGAAGTGCATCGACCTTATCCGCTGGACTGACATCCTAATAGATGGATCACCAACCTGTATCTCGGGACCCGAGGGCATGAAACGCAACCCCCAAACAATAGGGGAGTCGGTACGAATAATGTACCAAGTATGTAAGGCATGAAAACAGCATATACATAAGAATCATAAAAGGAATCTGTGACATGAGAGTCAATCTGTATATCTGAATATGTCTGTATAACTATGTGCATCTGAAAGTGCCTCTGTGGGCGTATGATATGCATGCTTTCTTTCAAAATCATATACATATATCATAATACCGTATGCGGCCATATAATATAGGCTCGGTGTTATTCGTACCCAGCCATGACAGACTCGGTGTTATTCGTACCCAACAACAGTGGTGTGCGCAGCAGGCGCCATACCCGGCAAACTATAGTGCGGCTCGGTGTGGTAAATAAGTGTGTGTGTGTATATATATATATATATATATATATATATATATATATATATATATATATATAATGCATGAATGACTCATAGGAGTAACTTTTGGGCCTTTCAGAGTGACTTAGGGTCGGTAACCTCCGAACATCATTGGAACTAACATTTCTTACTTCTACTGAATCAATGATCACAAGTTCAAATCAAGAATCATCAAAGGTAAGTAGTAACATTATTGAGGATCCGAAGAACATAAGCTTTCTAACGTTCTAAGAGTGGAATCATTATGGATAATGTTCGTTCGTTTTGTTCTTTTCATCTGATTCATGCCAAAGAGAAAGAAGGGATAGCCTTAACATACCTGCTCCTTTCACAGTTAGTATCCAATTCTTCTTCGTTCAACGCTCATCAATCTAAACAAGACAATTGAGAGCAAAGATCAATTCACCACGGTATTCATTGGTCAAGTTCAAGCTAGTAAGTGTCACATGTAAATTTGGGCAGCATCTCCTTTATAATATCGACTTTCGACAAAATCAAATTCAGCCAACAACAATCTCATAACATCAGCAACAATATACATGTAACCAATCCATTAAAATAATTCTCAAATGATTCTACAATCTTAACCCAAACACCCCGCAAGTATCGTTCTTAGTTCTACTTTCTCAATTCAAGTTTATGTCTTTCCCTTCAATAATCTATCCATGAATATATGTATATACCTAAAACAACATCAAGAACATCTAACTTATGTCATTAACCATGATTTTCATTCAAAACAATACCCATAATTACTTCAAAACAGCCTATGAATACAACATCAACCATAAATGTAGTCTTTCACTCTAATCTCCAAGATTCATCATCTAAACAATATATCCAACACTTTTGTTTCATCAAACATGTCAAGAAAGGGTAGAATCTTGCTTTTACGAAGTTACTTCATTCATAAGTATACTCCAAGATCAGAAACAACAACCACAACTCAAGGTTTCTTCTTTCATCAATATCTCTCTTATACTTCTTATACTTTGGAGGGGTTTGATTTAGTGTTTAATCATGTAGAACTTGTTTTAGGGACTTGGGAGAGGTTTATGGGTCACTTAAGGAGGGTTATTAGGTCTGGAGACGAGTTAGAAATGAGAGAAATGAACTGAGCTTCGAAATAAATATACAAAGGTCGGCCACCGCCATAGAAATACGGTCCGTACATCAAATCGTATAATTTTGTACGGACCGTAACTTTCACCATACTTCTCCAATTTCTGATCTGTTAGCTTCATTGGAAAGAAAACTCTCTGAACTTGAATTTAAATAGGTTATGCATTCCATAACTCCTCATATTCTAGGCGATATACCTCCCTCAAGTTGGACAAAAAATCCTGTCCAGAATTCTGCCAAGTTTTCCCAAAGTTTTGACAAACTTAATTTCTTCAATTCGCTTGATTCCGGAACCTTTATGTACTTTCTTAAAACTTGTTAAAAGTCTTTCTTAACCTTATAAGGGTTCCGTGGATTATTACACGGGCCGTGAATCTCACCGTGAAACAGTCCACTTGCCAATTTCCGATGAAACGTATTCTTTCCGATTCGTTTAGCTTCCAACTCTTACATCCTTTAGGAAACATGTTACACCTAGGAAAATTCTCCATTGATGCACAGTGAATAGACTAACGAAGGGCACGAAGTATGCGATGTTTTAATAAGTAAGAAATAGCATTTGAACCCTAATTGAGATTTCAAAGACATTCGAGGTAAGAGAAGAAAGTTGCCAAGATAGGCAAGGTATACGTTATGTATCAGAAGAGATTTACGAGTAACAAGTTAATGATGACTTAATGATGTTTTGGAGAAGAGTTATAACGTCCCTTAGATTGTTAATGAGGTGCTAAACAAGTGTTAAGAAGGTTCCATAAGGATTGGAGATCAAACGAGTCGACGAGAACTAGTTCGAAAAAGCTGGGCATTATACGACCCAACATACTGGCCGTATAAAATATACTGGCCGTATGTTAGGCTGTATATTCTGCCCAGATTGGCAGCCTTCACTAGACCAAAAGTACGGCCAAACATACGGTCCCTATAAATTATGCGGACCGTATGTTGGTCCGTGAAACCAAAGCGGGACAGATTGTGAATTATTAAAAAGGGGACCAAGTTCATTCATTTCATTTCATTTCATCTTCACTCCCCTCCTCTCAAGAACTCTCTAGAACATTTCTCCACACCTCTCCCACAAGAATTCAAGAGATTCTAATGATCAACTTCATCAAACCAAGAGAATCAAGTGTAAGAAACTCACTAGGGTTAATCCAAGACAAGAAATCCAAGTGGAAGTGAAACTAGGGTTTTGCTCAAGTGAAGTGTTTCCACCCAAAGTCTATTCCTACACTATCTAAGGTAAGTTTTATGGTATTTCCATGTTTAAGGTATTGAGAGGTTGAAAGACTTGGATTATAGAAGGAGATAGAAAATGGGTCATGAATGTGGGAATAGTATCATTTTTGAGTAATGATGTTGTCACGACCCAACCCCGTAGGCCGCGGCTCGTGCTCGAATTGGGCACTCGTACGTACCTAGTATCCCAAATCAGAAATAGCGTACGAATAACTTATACCGTGTACAAATAACATATATTTACAGAAAAGTGGAACGTCGCCCCGAAGCCGTCACAAATATACAAATATATACATATCGGTCATAACTTCCGGAAAATAGTATCACATATATAAGCCGATAAGGTCAAGCATAAAGATAGGGGGACGTCCAAATCACAAATCACACGGACACGGCGAATAGTGAGTACCCATAACCCACACGTATATGTCTACAGACCTCTAGGAGTCATAACAAAATCATATGACGGGACAGGGCCTCGCCTTACCCGTGAACAAACATATATACAAATATGCAATAACCGAATCTGAATCAAGTGTAGGCTCCAGAACAAGGGAGCGCTCCAAGTCAGCTGAACAGGAATCCTAAGCTGGTGGATCATCCAGATAAGTATCTGTACCTGCGCGGCATGAAACCTTGACCCCGAAGAAAGGGGGTCGGATGGAATATGTATGCGAGTGTGGGGGGGGGGGGGGGGGGGGGGGGGTGTGTGTGTGTGTGTGTGTGTGTGTGTGTGTGTGAAATATGTGTAAACAAGATCACAATCAAATCGAAGTACGGAAAGTAAATGCAATATTCAAAATATCAAAATGCTTACTCATAAAAATACAAATCATGCATGGGCTCTTAGAACGGTGGTCGCCCGCCTGTCGTTGGCGCCGCGCCACGCATCACACCGAAGGTTTCATATCTCCGTAACCCGACATCTCCCCATAACACATCATAGCCTACCGTAATGCCATAACACAGATAACACCAATATAAACGGAACCCGGCCCTACTAGCGAGGAGCTCGGTGAACCGTAACACAAGATCGTCACGGAAAATAACATAGTGCGCACGATACATAACCGGCCCGGACTCGGTGAAGGATGTAACAACCATATGCACGACGAGTCGTGAGCAACTATATGCGATTTAAAACACTTTCAAAGACTCAATAAAATATCCAAAACGAGTCATCATTTAAGAATCAAAACGATAGTCAAATCAAATTTCTTTCGTACGTCGTTCGAGAACATATCAAATCGAACTTTAGGACTCGTAGAAACGTATCAAACCATAGGAAATAGCTTATGGAAATTATGGGCATAATCGTCATTATAAAGTCGTTAGAGAAGTAAGTAGTCAACGTCCGAAGTTTAAGACAACAATTATACTCAATCCTTTCGAAAGTCATTAGTACTACACAAAGGAGAGTCTCGGGGCTCACGGACGAGTATCGAACCAATCCGGGTCCATTTATGAAAGTTGGAGACCTTATCCATGATAGAATCTCCCGCGAACGTTTCGAAGCGATCCGAGCTCGTCTTTGAAAGTTACGATCGTTCGTAGTTACGGAACCGTTTTGAAATAAAAGTCTTTATGAAATATTTGAAATCAACTCATATAAAAACATAAGGATCATGATTCGACTGTATTAAGAGAGCCAACATTAAGAGATGAACAAGAATCGCACCCAAGCTCGGATCTTGAGAATGGAGCCACCCCGAGGCTCGTATCACAATCTACTTACGACTAAGACATGCCACAAGAAAGAGAGGGTAAGCTTTACATACCTGTTCAATCTCCTATTGACTACGCTCGTGCGTCCAAGCTCGTAAGTCTAAATTTAAGAGGATTTACACTTAATGTTAGCCTTTTCATCGCACACTTGTACTAGGTTTCAAATTATACTATTCGTATTCGCCGAAAATAAACATCTCCCCTGTTTATCTGCCTAGCCCGAATTCTCAATTCAACAACCAACAGCAATCACAACAATGCCAACATTAAACATCATATTTCGAACTTTAAAATACTTCATGAACACCCCATATGGTGTTTGTCCCATAATTCCATCACAGAACCATTTTATAACAATTTTACAGCTCCTTTTTCGTAAATAAATCAATATTAACACAAATAGAAAGAGATTCATACCTTTCCCGCGATAATAAGGCTATATATTCACTCCTTCACCTTAAACTTAAGCCACAACGTATTAATACACAATTTTGTAGTTGCAACTACACGCCGGTCCGGGCCAAGAATTTGGGAATTATACTTGGTTTTGGGCTAAAAGTTGGTGGTGGAAGGTTGGGGAAATTTTCGGAGTTTTTGGGAGTGTTTGGGGTGATTTGGGACGAAAATAGGGCCTCTCCTTTTATAGAACGGTCCAGTTCTGCCGGACCGACCTATTTTTCCTTCGAGCGCGTTCGCGCCTCCTTTTTGGCGCGTTCGCGTCGTGCTTAATTTTTCCGACCTGCATTCTCTTTGTTCGGTAAAAAGGTCATAACTCTTGATCCCGATATCGTGTGAGGGCCCACGACCTACGTTTGGAAATATATTTCAATTATCTACAACTTTCATTCTTTGTGTTTTTCCAAATTCCAAACTTATAATACCGTTTTTGCCCCTCCAATTCAGATCATCTGAAAATGTTTCCTTAAATCGCTCTTTTGGAAGGCTTATGCCCATATTTGGCTTATGGGTCCTTCTTAGGACTTGCTCAACCTTTCATGTACTACTCATATGTCTCTTCATATGTCCTTTATAAAACTCCGACGTGTGGGCCCCACTTAGCGTGCGGCAAAGAACGAGGGTTTCTCATTAAGTGCCATATGAACCAATTCATCCCATATGGTCTCCAAATGTCATATATATGTTATTATTACATTCTTATAATATGACCTTCATCTTGAACCCGAGTCCTTTAATTTTGTTCAGCGCGCGTTCGCGCGCCCTTAGTGGCGCGCGTTGGCGCTCGCGCCCGCATTCGCCTCGGGCCGCGTGGCGCGCGCGCGTTCGCGCCACTCTCTGGCGCATTCGCTTTCACCGTTCGCGCCGCGCCCGACTTGTAACGTCCATATCTCCTTACCTCGATGTCCGATTGAGGAGCGATTTGTTGCGTTGGGAACTAGACTTCCCGAACTTCAGCTTTTGACCCCAAATTTTCTTTAATATTCCATACCAATAAAATCATAAGCAATTTATGCCTTAAAACAAAATCGGATGTCAAAAGTCTCAATCTCGTATCCCGGAATAGCCTTGTCCTTAACTTTTCATGGTTAGCTTGGAATGTCCCGACGTACAAAATACGGGATATAACAGATGTCAAAGATTCTTATGAGCTCTTATGTATATGTGTCTATGTATGACTATTATGTAACACCGAGCTTATATGGCCGGGTATGATATGTATTGCGCGCGCACCACTGCAGTTAGGTACGGATAACCCTGAGCCTTGGTAGAGCCAGGTATGTATAATCATCGAGCCTTGCCATGGCCGGGTATGTGAAACACCGATCCTTCATGGTCGGGTATGCTATGAATATGAATATGTATATGAATATGAATATGAATACGATTATGAATATGAATGTGGATATGAAAATGCAAATAAATACGGATACGAATACGGATACGGATAAGGATGTATGTGCATAATCACGTATTAGAAATGGAAGGTCCCTATGAAAAGCAAGTAAGTGTTATGACGATGGTTCTACTACCTCCCATCTTATGCTATTTCTTATGTTGTCTCTTATGCTTCTATAATGATGTTGATTATGCTTTACATACTCAGTACATTATTCGTACTGACGTCCTTTTGTTTGTGGACGCTGCGTCATGCCCGCAGGTGGCCAGGGAGACAGACTTGATCCATAGCTTCATCACTCAAGGACTACGCAGTGGAGCTCCATTTCATTCGGAGCTACAGCTTTTGGTATCTATTCTTTTGTGTACATACTTTTGGGCATAGCGGGGTCCTGTCCCGCCTATATGTGGTGACATACTCTCCTTAGAGGCTCGTAGACATGTGTATATGGTTAGATGTATTTAGCCTTGTTGGCTTATATTTTGTATATCATTTTGTTAGCCTCGTCGGCTTATGTAATAGTTGTTGATGGTGAGATAAATGTATTGCTGCCCAATGGAATTAGTATGAATGATGGATAGAAAGTATAATTTAGCTATGTGACTCACCTAGATGTAATTGTGAATGTATGACAAGAGGCGCCCGGGTGGGTTAGCACCGAGTACCCGTCATGGCCCTCCGGTTGGGTCGTGACAAAAGTGGTATCAGAGCAGTTCTGTCCTAGGTGGTGTCTACGAGACGTGTCCAGTAGAGTCTTGATTATGGGTGTGTTGTGCGCCACACTTATAAACAAGAGGCTATTGGCATTTTAGGAATGAATGACCTTCTTTCTTCATAAAATCGTGCGATAGAGCCATAATATAAGGATCTCTCTTTTCCTTAACTGTGTATTTTGTATTTCAGAGATGCCTGTAAAGAGAAAGGCTACGGCAGCCCAAAAGGGCAAGACAGTGGCAGGAAAGCAGGATGAAAGAGCACCGCCAACGGTTGTAGAGGAAAGTGAGTCCCAGATTGCGGCTCAATCTCAGTCCTCTCATTCAGTGCCTATTCCTGAGGAGCATGAGAGAGAGCCTCAGCCCCAGCTCCAGCACCTCCAGCTCCTCCACCGGATGCTTCGGGCCAAGATGTAAAAGAGGCCATTCATTTGCTTATAATTGGTTGCCGCCCGGACTCGGCGGCAGGTACAGAGCAAGGTGATGGGTAGGCTGTTAGTGCAAGGGCCCGTGATTTTATTGGCTTGAACCCTCCGAAATTCTTCGGATCAAAGCCGGATGAGGACCACCAATTTTATTGACGGTATGTTGAGGACAACTTCGGTTGATACATGCTTCGGACGTCGAATCGGTGGAGTTAGCATCCTATAGATTGAGGGATGTTGCGGTTCATTGGTATACGATTTGGATGGCTTCACGGGGAGCCAATGTGTCACACCCCGATCTTACTAGGGTGTGATGGGCACCCGACCCCGTAACCGGAGCCGAGCGAACCCACTGACTCTTACTACACATATACACTCCCTTAGACTTTTACATTAATAAGAATGAAAACGTAGTAAAACCTTCAGAAATTTCTTTTGTACTTAATTCAACAAAATCTATATTTATACGAAACACATAACATAACACTTATGACACATCGGCTGGTGGAGCCGCTGGCCGACTGACTTTCTATGCCCACAACTCTGTCTGCAAAGTCTCTAACTGCAATCAGAAATCCTAGCATACAAGCTCGACTCGGCTACACTCCGGAGCGAACGGAGCCGCCAACTACGTTTGGAACATCTTCTATGCTAACTTCGCATCATCTGGGTGTACTGCTGCGTGACGTAAACCCCGAAGAGAGGGGTCATACTAACAATGTAATGAGTATGTAAGGCATGAATAGTAACATAGTAAGAAATGTACATATGAACAATAACTGCATGGAAACATAGAACATATCATGGGATAACAGAGTAACCTGCGCATAGAAGTGCCCCTGGGGGCGGATGCCATGCATGCTTATCTTTCTCTTGAAATTAAAACATTTTTTTCATATATATGGAATATAGAACATATCATATTGCCGAGGCGTCGGCAGCCGATCTATTTAACCATAAATATATATATATATATATATATATCCCGCGTTCGGGACAACATTAACCGATATGGGATTTGCCTGAACTAATGTGGGATTTGCCTAAACCAATGTGGGATTTGCCTAAGGCAAGTCTTATACTTACCCCCCTCACTTTGGGACTCAGCGTTCTTACTGAGGTTTGCCCCACCATTGGGTTTGCCCCACCATTGGGTTTGCCCTACCACCGGCTCTGATACCAACGGTCGAGTGGATTGCGTCTATAACGCTACTTCTCTCTTCTTCCCATCTTCCCCATATACATATACATATACATATACTTATACATATATCATGTCATAGCATGCGAGGAGAGCCCGAAGAAAAGCTATAATCTCTATCGGAGTGACGTAAGGTCGGTGACCTCCGATTATATTATGGAATCATCAGGGTCGTCATGTCTCACCTTGGAGGGACGATAATCATAAGGCGAGACTATCATCGGAAAATAACATGAAAAGAAAACATGGACATCATAAACGTTGATTCATATGTTTTGAAATCTTTATAAAATAGTGTCATGACCAAGGAATAGAATTAAGGACCAAGAACTAGTTTAACACTTTCATACTCGTATTAGATTCTTAGCTTAAGGCTCTTAGTCATGGAAGCATTCTTGCCATATTTATCATAGACATATTCTCTTCCTTACATCATCGTTATCCTTATCATCATAGAAGTATTCTCATTAGAGTAGTTACAACACTTATCGTTTGATAAACGGAGAACAAAGAAAATCGGGAACAGTGGGCCCACCTCGAGTCAAATGAGGTGGCGTACACAATTTATGTACATTACATTTCATGATGTCACTTGTGAAGGTTATAAGGTGATCGGGTCTCATTGGTGCGAGTTCTGGATATTTAGACAATTCTCCCAACTATTCATGAAAGACCTAATTCAATTCTATTGAATGAAAGAGGGTAACTTTAGGTACCAGTTCCGGAGAATAGGATTGTCCTCGAGGCTTGTATCCGACCTAGTATGCCTAAGATATGCCAAAGAAGAGGAGGGTGAAGCCTTACATACCTTAGTGCCGCGCCTTACGCTCGTCCAAACTCAATTCCGTTTTAGCTCGCAGTCTACAAATGGTCATATTTACCAAATGTTAATTGTGGCTTTTGGAACTCAAATCTTAATTCAACACTTGTCTACAGAAATTTGCAGCATTTCCCCTCAGAATGCGCCATCCCCGAGATTCTAACTCGGCCCAAATCAACAACAACAACCTGAGAATGGAACTCGGCTACAATATCAACAATAAAACCAACAATCATATCTCCAAATCTTCAATAATTTTGCTCAAAACACCTTCTAACATTAATAACTTGTTTTACACGATCCAACGACATTTTGTTTAAATTCCAACCAACTGCCACAACATAATCCGCAACCTCCCAATTAAATGAAACATCAATAATACATTTCTTACCTTTAACTTCAAGAACTACATCAACAAACTACACGTTGACGACTTCATTTCAAGCTACCAAACCATCATTTTCATCATAGAATCCACATTAACCACAACTAGAATATCAAATAAAATCAATCTACCATAACTACCAAAACAGCCCCTTATTCGGCCACAACCACATCATGCATATTTCCATGGATTCTCATCTATTTCTATACATTACGACAACCAAAATACTCATAACATTAATCCACCATCTCCATACAACATAGCACACACACACGGCCAAACATCAAGCATATGCACGGCCACACACAACACTACATATTTTCATGAACTTTCATCTTTTTTTTTTCCATGCATTAGAACAACAACCATCCTACTTCATGAATTTGGTTCATTACACTTACATAGAACAACACATACAATGCCACACACACCATGCACGGCTACAACTTCAACATCCATATTTTCTTATAAATTTCATTCTTTCCCACATACTACAACATACCAAACCATTCATAACATAACAAGGAGATAAATTCTTACCTTTCCTTCACAACTTCTCAACTTAGCTAAGGTTGAAGTTTTTGCACCAAAGAGTAATTCTCTTGCTTCAACAATTATACTATGTTGGAGAGCATCTTTGAATTAGTAGAAATACCATGAGACAAAAAATTTTTTGGGCAAGATTTTTGATCTTCTCTTCCTCCTCCTTCTTGGCCGAATTGGCCCTTCTCCTTTTTTTTTTCTTTTCTTTCTTTCTTTCTTCTCTCACTCTTGTATTAAAATGATGACCATACACATATATATATATTATTAGCTCCCAACATTTATCCATATTTATTCTTAAGTCCCTCAAATATGTTCACATGTTCCCTTTCTTTTTCTTCTTCTAGAACTTTCTCCTTTTTCTTGAAATTTTCTTAAGTCCACATAAAGAAGACTAAGGTCTTGCCATGCAAGCTTTGGTCCATATAATTCTTTTCTTGTAATTCACACTTAGCCCCCTTTCTTTCTTTTCTAGAATTTTCTTCCTTTTCTTGGAAATTAACAAAGAAGACCAAGTTTCTTCTTATGTAAATTTTGGCCCTTCAAGAATTTTCTTGAACTTTTGTGAAATTACCATTTTGCCCTTGACTTCCACAATATTACGATGGGCCATTCTGCGAATTTTCTCTTTTTACCCTAACCTTTCTCAATATTTCCATACTAATAATGTGCATAAATAATATTCCTAACAACTCGTACATCAAAATAATTTTTTTGAAAATGGTCTCGCCCTTAACTTTCCACGTCGACTTTGAAATTTCCAAACGTACAAAATACGGGCTATAACACAATGCGCCTCCCCCGGTATGGCAGGAATTTGTAGATGCCTTCCTCTGACATTACCTGCCTCCAGAGGTTCGGCGAGCTAGAGCCGATAAGTTCTTGAATTTGATGCAAGGAAGTATGAGTGCTTTAGAGTATAGTCCCCGCTTCAATTCTTTGGCTAGGTATGCTTCAGCCATGGTAGCGGATATGGGTGACCGAGTGTACCGATTTGTGAAAGGCCTAGGGCCACATTTGATGGATAGGTGCTTGACTGCGTCCCTTCAACATGGATATTTCACGCATTCAAGCCCATGCCCAAAATTTAGAGGAAAGCCAACAACAACAAAGAAGTGAGCGTGAGCATGATAGAGGGTATAACAAGAAGGCTAGATCTTCAGGTCCGATGAGTGAGTTTAGAGGCGGGCACAGACAACAGTTTTCTAGGCATTCAGGC
Organism: Lycium ferocissimum; assembly: GCF_029784015.1. Lineage (NCBI taxonomy): Eukaryota > Viridiplantae > Streptophyta > Magnoliopsida > Solanales > Solanaceae > Lycium > Lycium ferocissimum. The sequence continues at coordinate 72,330 of NW_026726428.1, forward strand.
CATTCTATGACTAGTGCGCCTCCACGGTTTACAGGCCAGAGATTTGATAAATCTACTCATTCCGGGCCGAGTCAGAGTTTTTTCGGTTCACAGTTTAGAGGTGATTCGGGTCAGGCGAGGCCACCCGTGCCACGATGTTCCCAGTGCAGGAAGTTACATTGGGGCCAGTGCCGATTAGGTTCAGAGGTTTGCTATGCATGTGGTCGGCCAGGCCATATTATGTCACGACCCAACCCCGTAGGCCGTGACTAGTGCCCGAGCTGGGCACCCAAACACAATCATTAATCTGAATCGCATACAGATAGCTTGTACGGACGCAAATATCAATACTGTCTCAGATTATATCAGACTGTCGCAAACACATCTCAAACACAACCATGTATATATATCAGAAGCCGACAAGGCTGTCACGGCGAATAGGATCGCCCAGAACATATAACATACAAACACACCTGTACAGGATAGGCCTAACCCACATATACATCTACAGACCTCTAGACAGACCAACAGAATCATATGACGGGACAGGGCCCCGCCGTACCCCTGAACAAACTCATACATATACAACGGACAAGTATATACCAAAACGTGGGCTCGAATAAAGGGAGTACTCCAAAGCGAGAATGGGTGTCCTAGGCGGCGGATCACCGAACCGTACGTCCGGCCACTGCGGGCATGGCGCGGCCCCGAAGAAAGGGGGTCAGTACGGAATATGTCGAGCATGTAAAGCATGAAATACGAGGCAGAGTCGTACTTTAAATAAGGAGTAGGAGACATGAATACAGTAACCAGAAACCACAAAACTTACCTTCAAAACATAATTCATACATGTTCATATCATATCCTAATCAGACAATCATTCTGCACATGCGCATACATATAGCGTGTCCCGGCCCTCTAGCGAGAGACTCGGTAAGTAAGATCATATCATCATCCCATATATACATACATATAGCGTGTCCCGGCCCTCTAGTGAGGGACTCGGTGTATAAGCGTGTCCCGCCCTCTAGTGAGGGACTCGGTGTATAGTAATCATGTCATCATCATATCATCATGTACATAGCGTGTCCCGGCCCTCTAGTGAGGGACTCGGTGTATAGAATCGTCATATCATCCTGTTATCACATATCATATCAGACTTCGTATCACATCATATTTCGGAATACACGTCATACTTCAGAATACAGCATAGTGCGCACGATAACATAACCGGCCCGGGACTTGGCGACAAATGTAACAACAGAATGGACGAGCAGAATCATGAGTAACCAATTACAGTTTAAAACATGTTCAAAGACTCAGTAGGTTAATCAAAACGAACTATCATGTATAAGTCAAAACAGTAGTCAAATCAGATTTTCTTCCGAACGTCACTCGGGAACATATCAAACCGAGCCTCAGAAATCATAGTTACGTACCAAAATCATGTGCATAAGATCATTATTTTGTGCATAAGATCATTATTTAAGGTAAGTAAACTAATCGTACTTGAAATCGGGATCATAATCATATCATATTCTTTCAAAAGTCGTCAGAAGTACATAAAGGGAAGTCGCGGGACCCACGGACGGGTGTCGACCCAAGTCGGGCCCTATGGAAAACATAGTCATCATACATCATGGAATCATTTTTGAGCATATCGCGGCGATCCGGTTCGTACGTGAAAGTTACGGACTTTCGTAGTTTTCTAATCATTTAGGAACAAAACTCTTTTTAAAAACCATACTTTTATGCAACTTTTGAAACTTAGTCATACAAAAGACATAGGGGCCAATATTTCATCATATCATGCATACGAAGACTAAGAAACAAATAAGAATCACAGACATGGTCGGATCGCGAGAGTAGAATTTCCTCGAGGCTCGTGTCATAGCCTATTTACGACTAAGGCATGCCAAAAGAAGGAAGGGTTGCGCTTTACATACCTTGATCGCTCTTAACGCTAATCCAAACTCAAGCTAATTCCAACCTACGTCTCGGGCTACCCAAGGTCTACAAATAAATCATAATATGCCAAACGTTAGCTATAGACATTTGGGCATTTAATTCCAAATTAGCCTTTAATTCTACAGAAATTTGGGCAGCATTTCCCCTGTAAATACACCAACCCCGAGAATTTAACTCGGCCAAATCAACAACAACCAACCTAGCAACATCAATAATCAATCCGAAAGGCAACATAACATTAATAACCCTCTTTTACATCATTCAACAACATTCATTATTTCAATTCAACGACTTACATTCAAGCCAACATTATCGCTCATACATTCCAATACCAACCCAAACCCATACCAACAACATTCAAGAACATTTTAAACAATTCATACAATATTTCCAACAATCCAACAAAGGCTCCAATTTTCCCGAAAAAGGTCCCAAACCCGAGAACAATATCCATAACACATTCCTCACTTCCAAATCATGATTTGCACCAACAATTCACATTCTAACAATGTCATTCTCTTAAATACACAAATTACATTAAAAGCACAATAGTCTCCAATTCAGCCCACAACACTTACGATATCAATTTGAGTCGTTAAACTCTTATCGCCAACATAGAATTCATAACGACGACAACTAAAACATTAAGTAGAATTAATCCATTCATTGCCATATAATATGACCCATTTTCGGCCAACACTACATATATACATATTGATGATTCTCATCCATTTCTTCACTCTACAACATTCAAAACATGCTAACTAAACTTCAATTCATTACTTCAACACAACACAACACACACACACCTACACGGCTATACACTACACACACAACCTCAACTCCAACATGCCATATCTCATGATTTTCATCCATTTTAACATACTACAACATGAATACAACCTTTATAACACATAAAACAAGATCAAATCTTACCTTTCTTCTTCAACTTCACAAATAGGCTAGGGTTTGCGATCTACAAAACGGATGGTTTGATGACCCAAACAACACTTCCACGTTACTTAGGGACCTCGATTAGTGGATTTGCATCAAAGAAATATTTTTGGATGGCTAATTTTTGGTCTTGAAAATTAAGGTTCTTGGCGAATGGTAGTTGGAGTTGTTCTTCAACTTCTTGATTTTTTCTAAGTGTATGGAAATGAGGAAAATGACTTAATGATCATCTTTTAAGCTTCCACTCAAATTGCACAAGTTTCCATGGCCCACACACATGTGTTGGACCAATTAAAATTGTCCCTCAAAGTGTGTGGGACCAATTCAAGCCACATGGCCAACATGGCCAATTTTCATGAATTTCAAACTTCCAAATATTCCACTTTTGGTCCCAAATTTTCCTAAATATTCCATGCCAACAAATTCATGAACAAATTATATCTCAAAACAAAATCAAAGGTCAAAAGTCTCGACTTCGTATCCCGGAATGGTTTTGTCCCTAACTTATCATAGTTAATCCGGATTGTCCCAATGAGTGGGCCTGTATACGGGCAATATCCATCCGGGCCCCCGCCATCACCAACAAATTGACTGTCAACGAAGTAAAATGGTCCACCCCACTATATATCGGCAGCATCCGGTGATCCATGTCGGCTTCTATGCGGCGCATACTGACGTCGAACCGAACTCTAAATTGATTCCCGGATGCGCACCGCCCTCGTTTCAACAGCAGGAATCTGTCCACCCTGGCCCGCCTCACCTCCGGAGGTAGAAAATGGGCCAGGAAGGCCCTCAGAACTCTCCCCGTACGGGCCGGAGGGCCTCGCCTCTGGACAGCATCCACGACTCATACCAATTCGCCGCTACATCGTGCAACCGGTATGACGCTAACTCAACCGACTCTGTCTCGGAAGCACTAATCAATCGCAGGGTACGCTGCATCTGTCGGACGAACTCATGAGGGTCCTCTGCGGGCTTTGACCGAAAACTCAGTGGGCCACAAAGCGAGAAAATCACGGCCCTCTGTTGTCATATCTATCCGCACGATCACCCCTGATCCGTGCCTGTGAACCTGGGCCGCCATCAATTTGGTCAATAACCGGACCGCATCTCGCATCGCCCGATCCTCCGCCCACGGGCCGAGGAGCCGGAGGCTCGGAGTGCTCGACGTCGGGAGGCGGCGGTGGAGCCGCCCCACGACCCTGCGGTGTCGGCGCTCCAAGCCCCTCGGATGCGCGTGTAGCCGAGAAGCGTTTGTCGGGGGCACGATCTCGAGTACGAGCTCGGCACGGTATGGATATTGCCGTATACGGAGCTCGCGCCCGGGGCATGGAGGGCCAGCGCGAGGGCGCCCGGCGATAGGGTTGATGATAGGGGCCGGCCAGAGGGCTGAATCCGGCCCCGGGTATTCGGGGAGTTCGAGGGGCGACCGGCCTCGGCGGCGGCATAGCAGATATCCTCCCCGGCCCGGCACGAGCACGCCCCCGCACGGTTGCGGGGGCGGGGGGCGGAAGTGCTGGGTATTCGGGAGCGGTCAATCTCCGGAGGGCTTCGGAGTTCGCGGTCGAGTAGGGTTTAAGCCGGCGAGGCTATCTATGCCTCGGTGTCCTCGGTGCGGTAGGCGCCATCGGGGGGGGAGTGCCGTTACGCTACGGGTGCTTGTTTGCGGCCGTCGGGGCCATATCATGAGGGAGTGTCCGTCTTTGCAACACGGTGGTGCGGCCCTCTACCGGAGTCGGTCTGTCGGTTCGTCCTCTTCGGTGGCTATGCACCCTATGGGGCGAGGTATGCGCACCACCAGCCGTGGTAGGGCGGGTATGGCGGAGCCTCCGGTTTTAGCGGTCCTTCGAACCGCTTATATGCGTTGGCCAATAGACGGGAACGGGGAGCGCCACCGCACGCGGCTACGTGTATATGAATCCTTGCGAGACGTGTGTTATTATGTATGTATATTCTTCGTATGGTTGATATTTAATAGCCGTTAGCAGTAAATTTAAGGACCGATAATCGAGTATTCATAAATTAAGGCGATTAAGGTATGTTACCATTATAGTGAATACGGAAGTCGAGGACGGAAGGTAATCGTATTCGTAAGCGAAAGGTGAACGCGGGGATCGAGAAGGGTAAAACGGTAATTGTGTCGTGAGAACGTTTTGAAAACCGTTAAGACTTCAATTTACTCCGGGTTGTGTCAAGGTCAAGGTCATGCGGTGACGTGAACGCTATCAGACTAATATTAAAGCACCGTATTCCATCGAGTTCGAGGTTAAGCGTCTTTGAGTGAAAGAAATTTTGGGATGGGTGACCCACTGGAAGTTTTCTTAAAATCTCACAAATTCAACAAAAGAGGCAAATGAGAAGCTAGAGTAATCCAAAGGAAGTTAGAGTGTGCAGAGTGGGTCGGAACCTTAAGTGGTCACGTAGAACGAGGCAAATTAGACCGGTAAAGAGGTAGAAGATTTATCACGATTTTGGAATTAGGGTGAGTTCGAACAGTGTTTGGAAATATTTTGTAAGTGAGACGATAGCGACTACATGTCTGCGTATGTGTGTAATGTCTCATACCTGGTTTTATTAACGTATATATGTATTCCGCAACCAACGTGGCGGATAGGGAAGACATTAATTGGACGGAGTAACGAAGTGGCGAGAGGTGTATAAATGGCACAAATGTTATAAGGCAAACTGATGTTGTGGTTATTACAAGTCAAGTTTGGACAGTTCGAATGCAATGACATGTGGAAAAAAAGGGAAGAAAGTGAGTAGATGGAAGGTCAGGGAATCGGAACGTCAGGATCAAAGTACCGTTTACTTGGAATGGGAAATGCGGATATAAGGCAAATATAATCGAGTAATGATATAAGCACACCCCTAAAGGGGGAAGCGGATGCGAGAGAAGTACAAGCAAGATGTAAGGATTGCAACATAATGTGTGACCGGAAAGTTGAAAGGCGAGATCTAAGCAGAGGAATAATAAAAGAGTTCGAATTAAGGATAAAGAGATGATTTGAGGCGACAACGAGATAAAAAAAGAAGGAAAGAAGGAATATGATTGGTGGATACGATCGCATGCTATGGTAATAGGAACTTCCCCCCGAGATCCTTATACGGCTTTATAAGACTAGTTGAACATTCGAGGACGAATGTTCTAAAGGGGGGAAGGATGTTATATCCTGTATTTTGTTCATTGGGACAATCCGGATTAATTATGATAAGTTAGGGACAAAACCATTCCGGGATACGAAGTCGAGACTTTTGACCTTTGATTTTGTTTTGAGATATAATTTGTTCATGAATTTGTTGGCATGAAATATTTAGGAAAATTTGGGACCAAAAGTGGAATATTTGGAAGTTTGAAATTCATGAAAATTGGCCATGTTGGCCATGTGGCTTGAATTGGTCCCACACACTTTGTGGACAATTTTAATTGGTCCAACACGTGTGTGTGGGCCATGGACACTGTGCAATTTGAGTGGAAGCTTAAAAGATGATCATTAAGTCATTTTCCTCATTTCCATACACTTAGAAAAAATCAAGAAGTTGAAGAACAACTCCAACTACCATTCGGCCAAGAACCTTAATTTTCAAGACCAAAAATTAGCCATCCCAAAAATATTTCTTTGATGCAAATCCACTAATTGGAGGTCCCTAAGTAACATGGAAGTGTTGTTTGGGTCATTAAATCATCCGTTTTGTAGATCGCAAACCCTAGCCTATTTGTGAAGTTGAAGAAGAAAGGTAAGATTTGATCTTGTTTTATGTGTTATAAAGGTTGTATGCATGTTGTAGTATGTTAAAATAGATGAAAATCATGAGATATGGCATGTTGGAGTTGAGGTTGTGTGTGTAGTGTATAGCCGTGTAGGTGTGTGTGTGTTGTGTTGTGTTGAAGTAATGAATTGAAGTTTAGTTAGCATGTTTTGAATGTTGTAGAGTGAAGAAATGGATGAGAATCATCAATATGTATATATGTAGTGTTGGCCGAAAATGGGTCATATTATATGGCAATGAATGGATTAATTCTACTTAATGTTTTAGTTGTCGTCGTTATGAATTCTATGTTGGCGATAAGAGTTTAACGACTCAAATTGATATCGTAAGTGTTGTGGGCTGAATTGGAGACTATTGTGCTTTTAATGTAATTTGTGTATTTAAGAGAATGACATTGTTAGAATGTGGATTGTTGGTGCAAATCATGATTTGGAAGTGAGGAATGTGTTATGGATATTGTTCTCGGGTTTGGGGACTGTTTTCGGGCAAATTGGAGCCTTTGTTGGATTGTTGGAAATATTATGAATTGTTTAAAATGTTCTTGAATGTTGTTGGTATGGGTTTGGGTTGGTATTGGAATGTATGAGCGCAATAATGTTGGCTTGAATGTAAGCGTTGAATTGAAATAATGAATGTTGTTGAATGATGTAAAGAAGAGGGTTATTAATGTTATGTTGCCTTTCGGATGATTATTGATGTTGCTAGGTTGGTTGTTGTTGATTTGGCCGGGTTAAATTCTCGGGGTTGTGTATTTACGGGGGAAATGCTGCCCAAATTTACGGTAATTAGGGTATTAATTTGGAATTAAATGCCCAAATGTCTATAGCTAACGTTTGGCATATTATGATTTATTTGTAGACCTTGGGCGCCCGAGACGTAGGTTGGAATTAGCTTGAGTTTGGATTAGCGTTAAGAGCGATCAAGGTATGTAAAGCGCAACCCTTCATTCTTTTGGCATGCCTTAGTCGTAAATAGGCTATGACACGAGCCTCGAGGAAATTCTACTCTCGCGATCCGACCATGTCTGTGATTCTTATTTGTTTCTTAGTCTTCGTATGCATGATATGATGAAATATTGGCCCCTATGTCTTTTGTATGACTAAGTTTCAAAAGTTGCATAAAGTATGGTTTTTAAAAAGAGTTTTGTTCCTAAATGATTCCGAAAACTACGAAAGTCCGTAACTTTCACAGACAGAACCGGATCGCTGCGATATGCTCAAAAATGATTCGATGATGTATGATGACTATGTTTTCCATAGGCAGGCCCGACTTGGGTCGACACCCGTCCGTGGGTCCGCGACTTCCTTTATGTACTTCTGACGACTTTTGAAAGAATATGATATGATTATGATCCCGATTTCAAGTACGATTAGTTTACTTACCTTAAATAATGATCTTATGCACAAAATAATGATCTTATGCACATGATTTTGGTACGTAACTATGATTTCTGAGGCTCGATTTGATATGTTCCCGAGTGACGTTCGGAAGAAAATGCGGTTGACTCTTTGTTTTGACTTATACATGATAGTTCGTTTTGATTAACCTACTGAGTCTTTGAACATATTTTAAACTGTAATTGGTTACTCATGATTCTGCTCGTCCATTCTGTTGTTACATTTATCGCCAAGTCTCGGGCCGGTTATGTTATCGTGCGCACTATCTTTGTATTACGAAGTATGACGTGTATTCCGAAATATGATGTGATACGAAATCTGATATGATATGTGATAACAGGATGCTATGACGATTCTATACACCGAGTCCCTCACTAGAGGGCCGGGACACGCTATGTACATGATGATATGATGATGATATGATTCTATACACCGAGTCCGCCTATACATCGAGTACGCCTAGAGGGGCGGGACACGCTCGCACACCGAGTCCCTCACTAGAGGGCGGGACATGCTATACACCGAGTCTCTCACTAGAGGGCCGGGACGCTATGTGTATGTATATATGGGATGATGATATGATCTTACTACCGAGTCTCTCGCTAGAGGAGCCGGACACGCTATATGTACGCGTAGTGCGAGAATGATTGTCTGATTGGGATATGATATGAACATGTATGAATTATGTTTTGAAGGTAAGTTTTGTGGTTTCGGTTCTTTGTATTCATGTCTCCTACTCCTTATTTAAAGTACGACTCTGCCTACTGTATTTCATGCTTTACATGCTCGGCACATATTATGCGACCCGCTTTCTTCGGGGGCACGGCGTTTCATGCCCGCAGTACGGATAGTTCGGTGATCCGCCGATCTAGGACACCATTCTGGGTTTGGAGTGCTCCTTTATTCCGGAGCCCACATTTTGGTATATACTTGTCCGTTGTATATGTATGAGTTTGTTCGAGGGTACGGCATGGAATTTTTTGTCCTCGTTCTGTCATATGATTGTTGGTCTGTCTGGGGTACGTGAGACGTATATGTGGGTTAGGCCTATCCTGTGTACGGGTGTGTTTGTATGTTATATGTTCGGCGATCTATTCGCCGTGGCAGTCGACAACGATATATATATATATATACGTAGGTGTGTTTGAGATGTGTTTGCGCTTCGATGCGATATAATACGAACGTATTGATATTTTGCGTCCGTACAAGCTATACGTATGCGATTCAGATTAATGATTGTGTTTGGGTGCCCAGCTCGGGCACTAGTCACGGCCTACGGGGTTGGGTCGTGACATATTATGCGTGATTGCCTCTCGGTTGGTGGTAGAGGTAGGACCCAGGCTTCAAGGTCAGTAGCCGGATCTTCATCATCTATACGCCCTATGGGTCCGAGTTCATGCGCCGGTCGGCCATGGTAGAGCGGAAAGGAGAGTCCCCGTTCTAGCGGTCCTCGGCACCGTATTTATGCTTTGGGTGGACGCCAAGATCTTGAGTCTTCTCCTGATGTTGTCACAGGTATATTATCAGTATTTTCTCATGATGTATATGCTTTGATAGATCTGGACTCCACATTGTCATATGTTACTCCATATATTGCGGGTCGATTTGGAGTCAAACCGGAGTCGATCAAACCTTTTGAGGTGTCTACGCCCATTGGTGAATCGGTAATAGCTAGCTGAGTATATAGAAATTGCATGGTTGTGATTTGTGACCATCGTTCTATGGTTAACTTGCATGAGTTAAAAATGGTGGATTTTGATGTTATCATGGGTATGGATTGGTTGGCTTCTTGCTATGCCAATGTTGATTATAGAATGAAATGGTTCGTTTCCAATTTTCGGAGAACCAGCTTTTTAGAATGGAAAGGAAATCTTTGCGTACGACAAAGGTAGGTTTATTCCCTATCTAAAGGCGAGGAAAATGATCATAAAAGGTTGTATTTATCATCTAGTTCGGGTTCAAGATGTAGAAGCTGAACCGCCAACTCTTCAGTCAGTTCCCGTGGTGAATGTGTTTCCGGATGCATTCCCGGAAGAGCTTCCAGGCCTTCCTCCGGAAAGAGAGATTGATTTTGCTATAGATGTGCTACCGGATACAAAACCTATATCTATCCCTCCTTATAGAATGGCTCCCGTAGTGTTGAAAGAGTTGAAGGAGCAATTGAAGGACTAGATTGAGAAAGGCTTTATTAGGTCTAGTTCTTCCCTGTGGGGAGCACCCGTGTTGTTTGTCGGAAAGAAAGATGGTTCTTTACGGATGTGTATTGACTATCGGCAACTGAATAAGGTGACGATTAAGAATAAATATCCTCTTCCGAGGATTGATAACTTATTTGATCAATTACAAGGCGCTAAATGGTTTTCACAGATAGATTTGAGATCCGGGTGTCATCAAGTAAGAGTTAGGGAGGAGGATATCTCTAAAACTGCCCTTCGAACAAAGATATGGCCATTTTGAGTTCCGGGTGATGTCATTTGGGCTAACTACGCACCGGCTGGTCTTTATGGATTTAATGAACAATGTGTTCGGTGCCCTTCCTAGATTTATTTGTGATTGTATTCATCGATGATATCTTGGTGTATTCTAGGTCCGAGGCGAACATGCGGATCATTTGTGTCTTTGTCCTTAGAGTTCTTCAAACTCGAGAGTTATTTGCCAAATTTTCTAAGTGAGTTTTGGTTGAACTCGGTGACATTTTTGGGGGTACATTGTTTCGGCCACGGTATTGGGTAGATAGATAGCCAAAAGATTGAGGCCGTGAAGACTTGGCCAAGGCCCGCGACTCTCACGGAGGTTCGTAGTTTTTCTGGGCTTAGCGAGGTTATTACGGAGATTTGTGAAGGCTTTTCTTCTATTTCTACACCACTCACAAAGCGACCCGAGAAATCAAGAAAGTTTCAATGGACGGATGCTTGTGAACGTAGTTTCCAAGAGCTAAAGGATAGATTAACCGCCCGGCCCCGACACTTCCGGAGGGATTGGAAGGTTATGTTGTTTATTACAACGCTTCGGGCGTTGGGCTAGGCTGTGTGTTGATGCAACATGGCAAATCAAGAAAGGTCAAGGGCATAAAGGGAAATTCGCACTACGCCTCATAGAAATATAAAGGAAGCGAAGGGTAAATTTGGAATTTGGAAAATAGTTTTATGAATTACAATTTTTCATGGAAGAAAAATATTTGGGCTTGGACTTTTTTTTTTTTAAAACAAGGAGAAGGCCCAACCGGCCATGGACATGGGCCTAGCCCATGTGGGATTTAATTCCTACAATTTAAAAGATGACTAAGTCATCTTAATCACCAAAATTCTCTAGAATTCTCAAGAAAATTTCAAGAACAACAAAAAAGAGAAGGAGGAGAAAAACAACTAAGGCCATTCGGCCATAGCAAGAGCAAAAGAACCTTGGGGATTTTTCATCAAGAAAATTATTCTCTTCCATCCAAACACCACCTTGAAGGGTCCTAAGCAAAGTGGAGTGGTTGTTGAAGCAAGAAAAGCACATAACCATACAAGTTGTGAATTCTAGCTAAGTGGAGGAATAAAGAAACAAGGTAAGAATTCATCCTTCCTTATATGTTATGGATGGTTGTGGATGTTGTAGTGTATGAAAATGAATGAAATTCATGAAGAATAAGAATATGGAGGTGTGGCCGTGTATGCCTATGTGTGTAGGAGTCATGTTTTAATTATGTTATTTAATGTATGGTTGTTATTGTTGTGAATGCTATGTTGATGATGGAAGTTGAATGATTTTGAAGAGGTTGTAGCTTGGTATGCATGATGCTAGCCGTGTATGTGCATGGTGGTGTGGCCGTGTAGTTGTGGTGTGGTGTGGAGGAAAATAAGCCAATTTTATTTAGTGTTTTGATTATGGTTGTTGTGTATTTTATGTTGATAATAAAGCTTAATGATTTTCATGAAATTGTAGTAGTTGGAGGTTGGTGGTGGAAGTTTATGTAAATGAAATATAATGTTCTTGTATGCATGAAAGATAATGAGACTAGTATGATATTGTCAAGATTATATGAATTATTAGGTTGTTATTGTTTTCATTGGAGTTGGAAGGCCTTGAAGGAAGTAGTATATTGATTAAGTTGTTAGAATGTATCTTAGGGTCATTATTGAAATTGTTGGTATGATTCTTTGGCATTGTTGTTGATAGTTTGGTGGGTTGAATTCCCGGATTGTTGTTGGTTAAGATTGCCTAAGTTGAAGTTTTGGAGATGGTATACTTATAGGGGAAGTGCTGCCGAAATTTCGGTAGACAAGTGTTATCTCAAGATTCAATCTTTAAATGCTCTAATCAATGTTTGGTAAACATGACCAAATTGTAGATTTTGGCGGATTTGCAACTTGAATTTGGAGTAGCACAAGGAGCGGAAAAAGGTATGTAAGGCTTCACCTTCCTTCCTTGGCATGTCTTAGACGTAATAGGTTTGGACACGGGCCTCGGGGACAATTCCCTTCCTAGAAATCCGAGATTGAATTTAACCTTTTTCATTCAATAGAATTGAATTAGAAGTTGTATAGAATGTTGGAAAGTTATCTAAACATCTAGAACTCGCACAAATATGACCCGACTACCTTAAAACTCTCATAAGTGACGTCTTGGAATGTAACATATGTAAGTTGTGTACGCCACCTCATTTGACTAGAGGTGGGCCCACTGTTCCCGGATTTTCTTTATTGCTCCGTTTATCAGACGATAAGTGTTATAACTATGCTAATGAGAATGTTTCTAGGATGATAATGATAACGATGATGTAAGGAAGAGAATATGTCTATGATAAGTGTAACAAGAATGATTCCATGCCTAAGAGCCTTAAGTCAAGAATCTAATGCGAGTATGAAAGTGTTAAACTAGTCCTTGGTCTTTAATTTTATTCCTTGGTTATGATACTATCTTCTAAGCATTTCAAGTATATGAACTAACGTTTATGATGTCCATGGTTTCGTTTCATGTTTTCTTTTCCTCAATATTATTTTCCGTTGATAGTCCCGGCTTATGATTATCGTTCCTTCAAGGTGAAAAATATGTATATGTACATGGGCTGGGGGGAAGGGATACATGTATATGTGGGGTAAAGGAAAGGGAAAGGGATACATGTTTCATTGCCACAGTCGGTGGCTTATCATCCCGGACGCGGGATGCCCGGACGCGGGATATATGGGCGAGCCGACGTATTTCGGTGCTATGTGGGCGAGTCGACGTTGTTCGGTGCTATGACATGACATGATATGATATGACACGATATGACATGACATGACATGATATGATACGATATGCTATGATATGACACGATATGCTATGATATGACACGATATGCTATGATATGACACGATATGCTATGACATGATACGATGTGCTATGACATGACACGATAGGCTATGACATGACACGATATGCTATGACATGACACGATATGACATGATATGATACTATAGGACATGATATGGTATGATATGATACGATATGATATGATACGACATGATATGTTATGACAAGACACGACATGATATGAGTTCTATTTTCTATGTCTATGAAAAGAAATGTTTTTTTTTTAAAAGAGAAGACAAGCATGCATGGTATCCGGCTTGAAAGGGGTATTCCTATGTACAGGTTATTTTCTTGTCCCATTATATATATATATGACCCCATGATATTGTTAATCCTACTCTATGCTCCTGTTGTATTAATTTCCATGCCTTACATACTCGGTACACTATTCGTACTGACGTCCCTTCTTGTGGACGCTGCGTTCCATGCCGCGCAGGTCAGCAGGTGGACAGACTTGACCCCAGGGCTTCGTCGGCGGTCGTGGCAGCGCTCCAGTTGTCCCGGAGCCTCAGTTCTTTGGTACTATTTTATGTGTATATTCGGGCACGGCAGTACTCGGCCCTTCCTATGTATATGTGTACTATGTTTAGAGGCTCGTAGACAGATATGTATAGTTAGACGTTTTGTACTTTGATGGTCCTCGTCGCTGTATAATGTGATAGCAACGTTTGCTAGCCAATGTTTATATTATGCTATTAATGTTAAGTGTCAAAGAAGAAAAAAAGAATACGATGATGCTCGTACGGCCCACTTAGTGATAGGAATATGACACGAGATAAGAGGTGCTCGGTACAAGTATCGGGTACCCGTCGCGGCCCTAGTTGGGTCGTGACAATTAAACTTAGACCCTTCCAATCGAATCCGATCCTAAAAGAACCACTATTATTTGACACTCAAGGCAAGAGATTCAATTTGAATCCACAAATGGCAATCTCTTCATGAATATCAATGGACATAAAAGGTTCACAAACCAACAATGGATTCCACCATCATATTGACTAAAATAGCCCTAGAATCTACCTAACAATCTATCACTCAATTTAGAGTATCATAATTCATCATCCAAAATCTAATTAATGAAATGAAAGATAAGCTATAGATACAAGCTAAGTAAAGAAGACTAATAGGCAATTACAATGCTACCCTTAATGAAGTAAGGGCTTTATTTAGCTAGTCTTCAATTCAAGAATTGTCCTTCAAGGGCCAAACACGCCCCTTCTTGCATAGATGACCCTCTAATCAACCTTGCATGCATGACCTTCTTGCAAGCATAACCTTCTTTGCACAAATAGCAAACTCTCGACCTTGTCTAAGTTTGCACATGTAGCCAATTTGCAGAAATGTCCCTATTTGCATGTTTGGCCACTTTGCGCATTTGGTCTCCTTTCTAGTAGCTTCTTCTTCAAGCCTCGCCCAAGCCACCTCCCACACATCATAGGCCTCATTGTGGGGCTTGTATTGGCCTCCAAAGGCCTTCAACGCCATCCTTATCATCCATGCCGCTTGTAGAGCTTGAAGTTCCATATCTTGGTCTTGGATGTAAGTCTTGAAATGAGGTGTTCCAAGTAGGATCATATTATCCTCCCCTTCTTCAAAAGGATTCGTCCTCGAATCCGAACCTAGCAAAACCCAAGGGAAGACATACGAAAACATAATCTTCAAGGATTGAGGGTTAGCACATAAAGCAATAATCACATATTCATGCCACGGATGAACAAATTTGTGGTACAACCACGTATCTATGATAATCATGATTAACATTTGCACATATGAGGTATCAAGAAGTTGATTCCTCCAAGTTTCATGACATAAGGATAAAGTAATAAAACTAATGGATTCAAAATACGAAGTATGAAACTCGACATTAGTTCTATTTGACATGTAGCACAATGTCCAAACAAGGACACTCTCATTATTCAAATAAGGACCCTCCCAAGATAGTACTCTCAAATCACACAAGGTGTCACCCGGATCAAATGGGTAGATTACCCACCTAGTATGGTCAAAGACACACTCATTTACCCTATAAGAGTCTCTCTTCACATAAGATGCACCCAAAACATACACATGAGAATCATCAAATGCAACCAAGTAGTAAAGAAAGGTATTACGTAAAACAACTTCCTCTTCTATGTCATCCTCAAGTGTAACCTCACTACTAGAATCTAGAACAAGACCATCCAATAGGCTACTATGAAGTTGGACATGAAAGGAAGAATTTCCAATTTCTAGGCAAGAATCACCTTCCTTTGTAACACTGTCCTTTCCCACAAATGGAACACAATCCTTCAAAGGAAGATCTCCATCACGGAAAAGAGTATCATCATTCCATAGTGGGTTACATATCACATTATAGTCTCCAAAAGAAACCATTTGCTCAACATGCCCAAACTTCCCACTAGGTACATGACTATTCACATGATCAATTATATCAACATTATCACTAAATTGAGGGTCATTAAACATATCACAAGGTTCCTCAAATAGTGGATTTTCATAGCACACAAATTGATCAACACAAATAACCACACTAGTTGGATGCAAATTGAACTTGCTAGAAGAAACAATTCGGTCATCGCTAGGATCAACTAGTGGGTGTACTAACAATTCACATAACAATGTACTAACATGCATATCAAGAGGATTAACACTAGGTGGACACAACTTGAACTCAAAAGAAGAGTCAAGATAGTCATCAATAGGATCAACTAGTGTTGGACCATCCTTTCCAACTACATTGTCAATTGTCATTATAGCACTAAGATCATCACAAGGCAAAGACTCATTAAGCTCAATTATGGAAAAGCCATCATTCACACTCATTTCAACAACATGGTCATTCACAATTACATAGAGAGTTAAGATTAGCTATTTTACCTTGAAGTCACACATTCATTTCTTTGCCATGGTTTCAACTTTGGAGCTTGTTTGCTCCTTCGGGAAGCTCTCAACTACCTCAAGAACCTTCAAAGGTTGAGGTTCATCATCGGTTTGCTTCCCGAGAATACCTGCACCATTCATCAAATCACTAGAAAAGAAAGGAAAGTTATAAGTGCTAGATAGAGTTTGTGACAACTCTCTCACATCAGTCCTCACATCCTCTCCTTTTTCCTCTCTAGAGTTGTCACTTTCAGCTCCCTTACTCCTCTTAATCTTTTCTCTCTCAATTTCATTGGAGTTGGGACAAGTGTCAAGTATTTCTTTAGAAGGGTTGAAAACTCTCCACCTCATTCTCTTCCTCTTCTTTATCTTCCTCCCATTGTTTGAGTAAGCGTCCCAACATTATGCGGTGCATTTTTTTTAAATTTCTCCTTGCGCCTTAGCGAAGTATTAGACCCTCCACCTATAGCAAGTACGGTTGGAGAGAGAGGCATTCCGTCATTGTCCACTACAAAATCATGCCACCTTTGCCCAAACGAAACCCTATGCTTTTGGAACTAAGGATTACCCAAACACATGTGACAATGGTCTAGTGGGAGTATATCACACCAAACCTCTTCTTCTTGGTGGTCGCCACGGGTAAAGAACACCTTCGCGCTTCTATCAACCAAGAACCCTCGTGAATCATAGTAAGGATCTTGTTTCATCATACACTCTATACCCAATTGTGCAACCATTTGAGGTGCAAGGTAGTTGCCATAACTCCAATCATCCAACGCAAGAACATACCCCACACTACCAAGCAAAGTGATTTTTGTCTCGAGTACTCGCCTCTCCGAGTCATTTCTCACTTGAGATCTTGCATTCCCTCTACTTCCTTCACCTATCAACATTCCCCTCCTAGCATCCACACCATAACCATGAGAACATGGCACATTCGTTCTAGGATAAGAAGCATGGTTCATTGTATTTCTTGAAGTAGGAAATGTATCCTCTCTCCTCCTCCTCGGACTACTCCTACTTGGACCAATCCACATACTTACACCATTTTGCTTTGAATAGGAAGTATTACAAGGCGATGTATGTGAATATCTACTAGAAGACCCCTCATAAGAATTATATGCAATCTCGTTATCTTCACAAACATATTCACCATGAAGTGCATAGCCACTAGGCTCATCTTCATCACATTCTTCCCATTCTTGCAAATTCCTACCAATTGGTTCATATCGAAAGTGTGAGAAAGGAGCATACCTCAATTCCGTCCCATGTCCATGGTGTGTAGGATGAGACTCTTCATGCTCGTATCCACCATACGACTCTTCGTCATACTCGTCTACTCCTTCTTCTTCATAAGCCTCATGAGGTATTGCCTCACAATTGTCGTCGGAGTAGTATTCTTCACCCTCATACGGGTTATGATCATCTCGACCATATTTTTATACGACTCATAAGCACCATTACCATCATATTCATTGTAAGAATGGTGATGCTCGTATCCCATGTTATCTCCCTCATAGCCCCCATATTCATCATAGTCATACCCTCCATTGCTAGAGGCATAACCTTCAAAATCATCTTCACAAGACTCGGAAGCTATGGATGACATCCTTATCTCTCCTTCTCCTTATGTCTCCTCTTTGTGTACCTACAAAATGAGCAAACAAGATTAGTAGCAAAAGCTCCTCACGTCACTTGTATTTGCACTCAAACTTACCTCTCAACCTAAGCTTCTTCCAAGGTTGGCCAAGAACCCTTTTAATCCAAATCAATTCACACGATTGCTAACCTTTATGGAGGAATAGATTCTTGTTAATCGAAAGACGGACGACTCGATAAAGCAAAAGGACTTGAGCCAAGAAGATTCAACGATATCAAAACGAGAAAAGATTGAAAAGAATTGGCACGAATGAAAGACGGACTCAAGAACTAGCATACATCAGTAGGAAAAGTACTAAACGCACACTAGTTGAAGGGAACAAGAAAACGAAATGCGAAAATCGGGAACGAAATAAAATTTTAGGCCCGAGTAGGTGATAACTTGAAAACACGACCGTGAAGCCCCAATTATTCTAAGGTATCAATTTGAAATAACAGAAATTTTAAAGGATTAGGGACACAAAACCAACAAGCAATCCTAAGAAATTTTCTGGAATTAATGAATTAAGAACAAGATTTGAGGCTTGAGAATGAGATGAAAGTGAAAGAAATCGAAGTTAAATCAAGAAACGAGCACCTTAGAATTGTTGCAGAAGATAGTGTTATATGATCACTATCACCTTTCCCGACCAACATACACGGGCCGTATAATATTATATGGTCCGTATAATACGTCCGTATTCGAAGGACGAAATGAACAGAATGTCTCCAAGTCAGCTCCTTTTTCACGACCATGTTTCACGGGCCATATAAAATTGTACGGTCTGTACAATACGTCCGTATTTGAAGGACCAAATTGTAACAGAAACTCTCCAAACCAGCTCCTATTCCACGACCAAGTTTCACGGGTCGTATAAAATTATACGATCTGTATAATACGGTCGTATTCTATAGATCAAATGTAACAGAAACTCTCAAAATCAGGTCCTATTTCACGACCAAGTTTCACGGTCCGTATAACTTGATGACAACAGCTTTAGTGAAATTCGACTGTACCTCGTTTGGCTCGGGAATTGTGCTAGATTTTTTGAATTTGCTGACTTCTTGGGACCCACTCAACCTTGTATTTACCCTTTTTGGCTAGAAAAATAACTTTTCAACTTTTGATTTGGATTCCTTGGATCTAACTTTCCTTTTTATCTTCTTCTTCACCAAGAATAAAGATGAACACTGAAGAACACTCAAAAACCCAATGTGGTCCAAATCAACTCATTTTTGCCCTAATTTTTGGATCTAAGCTCCTTATCACTTAGACAACAAAGCCCAATATGAATCAAAGCTCAATTTCACCAAAATCAACTAAACCCACTTTTGAGTTCTTCAAGCTTTGATGAAGCTTCAATGGTGAAAACTTCAATTCTTACCCAAATGGCTTCAATTTTCGTTTCTAGATGTTTTCCACCACAACAAACTCAAATATATCTTCAAAAACAACTCAAATCAAACAACAAAATGATTTTCAATTTTTTTTTGATTTTCAATTTTTTTTATTTTGATTTTTTTGATTTTTTTTTTTAACTTTGAAGAACCTAGGATTAGAAATTGTAGGAACAATCTCTGCTAGCCTATGCTATGATGGTCAATGATAACGAATCGATTTGGGGATGAAGCCAAATCAATTCAAATGTTAAAAAATAAAGGATACGCAGAAAAGGGGATGAGAAAAGAGGATAAAAGTAAGACCCAATTAGGGCGAATTTATGGACAAACCTACGTATATTAAACTTAGACTCTTCCAATCGAATCCGATCCTAAAAAACCACTACTATTTGACACTCAAGGAAAGAGATTAAATTTGAATCCACAAATGGCGATCTCTTCATAAATATCAATGGACATAAAAGGTTCACAAACCAATAATGGATTCAACCATCATATTGACTAAAATAGCCCTAGAATCTACCTAACAATCTATTACTCAATTTAGAGTATCATAATTCATTCAATCTAAGTAATGAAATGAAAGACAAGCTATATATACAAGCTAAGTAAAGAAGACTAATAGGCAATTACAATGCTACCCTTAATGAAGTAAGGGCCTTGTTTGGCTAGTCTTCTTAGTGTAGTCTTCAATTCAAGAATTGGCCTTCAAGGGCCAAACACGCCCCTCCCTGCATAGATGGCCCTCTAATCAACCTTGCATGCACGGTCTTCTTGCAAGCATAACCTTCTTTGCACAAATAAATAGCCAACTTTCGACCTTGTCCAAGTTTGCACATGTAGCCAATTTTCAGAAATGTCCCTATTTGCACGTTTGGCCACTTTGCGCATTTGGTTCTCTTTCTAGTAGCTTCTTTTTCAAGCCTCGCCCAAGCCACCTCCCACACATCATAGGCCTCATTATGGGGCTTGTATGGGCCTCCAAAGGCCTTCAACGCCATCCTTATCATCCATGCCGCTTGTAGAGCTTGAAGTTCCATATCTTGGCCTTGGATGTAAGTCTTGAAATGAGGTGTGCTAAGTGGATCGTATCAACTATGATGTTGATATCCTGTATCACCCCGGAAAGGCAAATGTTGTGGCTGATGCTCTTAGCCGTAGATCTATGGGAAGTTTGTGTGATGTGCGGCTTGAGAAAAAAGAAATAGCTCGTGAGCTCCAGCAGTTAGCTAGCCTAGGAGTTCGAGTAGTCGACTCAGGTAGCATAGGAGCTACCATTCAGAATTCAGCAATCTCATCGCTAGTAGTGGAAGTGAAGGAGCGACAGTACGAAGATCCCATGCTAATTCATTACAGAAATACACTCCCTCAGAAGGAGAAGTCATCATTTGAGATCTCAGGAGATGGAGTTCTCCGATCTTGAGAAGCGGATTATGTGTTACGATGTGGCGGTATTCGTCACCAATTATTGAGAGAAGCCCATTGCTCCCGTTATTCTGTTCACCCCGGAGCAACGAAAATGTATCATGATCTTAAATCTATATATTGGTGGAATGAAATGAAGAAAGATATAGCGGAATTAGTAGCTCAATGTCCCAACTGTCAACAAGTAAAAATTGAGCACGAAAAGCCGGGCGGATTGTTGCAAGCTATAGAAATTCCAACTTGGAAGTGGGCGTAATTAACATGGACTTCATTACGGGCTTACCCGTTCTCGACGTAAGTATGACTTCTATATGGGTGATTGTGGATAGACTCGCGAAGTCGGCTCATATCTTACCAATCGAACTACGTATGTGGCGAGAAGATTATGCAAAGCTTTATGTTAAAGAGATAGTGCGACTTCACGGTGTTCCGTATCTATTATCTCGATAGGGAACTCGGTTTACTATTATCTACGATAGAGGAACTACGATTTACGGCTAATTTTGGAAATCCTTCCAAGAGGGTTTGGGAGATTTGATGGACAAGGTGAACGTACCATTCGGACTCTCGAGATATGCTACGGGCATGTCTTTGGTTTTGGAGGTAATTGGGATGATCACTTACCACTTATTGAATTTGCTTATAATAATAGTTATCATTCTAGCATCCAAATGGTACCGTATGAGGCTTTCTATGGGCGAAAGTGTAGATCCCCAATTGGGTGGTTTGAAGTGGGAGAGACTAAATTGATAGGGCCAGACTTGGTCCAGCAAGCCATAGAGCAAGTTAAGCTCATACAGGATCGATTATTAGTAGCTCAGAGTCGTCAAAAAGTCCTATGCAGATAATCGTCGGAGGGACTTAGAGTTCCGAGTGAAAGATTGGGTATTCTTAAAGGTGTCGCCAATGAAGGGCGTTATGAGATTTGGCAAGAAGGGGAAGCTTAGTCCCCGGTACATTGGGCCTTATGAGATTATACGCAAGGTAGGCGAAGTGGCTTACAAATTAGATCTAACTCCTGATTTGGAGTCAGTCCACCCAATTTTCCATGTCTCGATGCTCCGTAAGTGTGTCGGAGATCCTACTAGGATCGTGCCAGTAAATGATGTTAAAGTGATCGAAAGGTTGACTTATGAATAGGTACCGATTGCCATATTAGATAGGCAAGTACAGAGGCTTAGAAACAAAGAAGTGGCCTCAGTTAAGGTTTTGTGGAGAAACAATAACCGAGAAGAAATGACTTAGAGAGGAAACGGAAGAAAATATGGAAGTCCAAGTACTGCACCTATTCGATCCCGGAAGATATCCAAGATGAGACATCAAGATCATGAGGTATGTACGTTTTCTTTTTATGCATTTGGGTCGTGTCTGGCCAAACTCTATTGCTATTATGTTGTGGCCTGTGAGGCATTGTTATTATGGGGCATTGTGACGGGATGGTAGTGCCCTATTACAGGGAAAACTCTGGCAAAATTTTTATAGAATTCCCAAGCACTTGACATTCGAGGACGAATGTTCTTAAGGGGGGAAGAATGTTACATCTCGAAAAATTCTCCATTGATGCACAGTGAATAGACTAACGAAGGGCACGAAGTATGCGATGTTTCAATATGTAAGAAATAGCATTTGATGACCCTAATTGAGATTTCAAAGACATTCGAGGTAAGAGAAGAAAGTTGCCAAGATAGGCAAGGTATACGTTATGTATCGGAAGAGATTTACGAGTAACAAGTTAATGATGACTTAATGATGTTTTGGAGAAGAGTTATAATGTCCCTTAGATTATTAATGAGGTGCTAAACAAGTGTTAAAAAGGTTCCATAAGGATTGGAGATCAAACGAGTCGACGAGAACGAGTTCGAAAAAGCCGGGCATTATATGACCCAACATACTGGCCATATAAAATATGCTGGCCGTATGTTAGGCCGTATATTCTGCCCAGATTGGAAGCCTTCACTGGACCAAAAGTATGGCCAAACATACGGTCCATATAAATTATACGGACCGTATGTTGGTCCGTGAAACCAAAGCGGGACAGATTGTGAATTATTAAAAAAGGGACCAAGTTCATTTCATTTCATTTCATCTTTCCTCCCCTCCTCTCAAGAACTCTCTAGAACATTTCTCCACACCTCTCCTATAAGAATTCAAGAGATACTAATGATCAACTTCATCAAACCAACAGAATCAAGTGTGAGAAACTCACTAGGGTTCATCCAAGACAAGAAATCCAAGTGGAAGTGGAACTAGGATTTTGCTCAAGTGAAGTGTTTCCACCCAAAGTCCATTCCTAAACTATCTAAGGTAATTTTTATGGTCTTTCCATGTTGTTTAAGGTATTGAGAGGTTGAAAGACTTGGATTGTAGAAGGAGATAGAAAATGGGTCATGAATGTGGGAATAGTATCATTTTTGAGTAGTAGCTTGGAATGAGTCATGATTCTTGATATGTTGTGATTATAATTATGTTATAAATGACATTAAGAACTTGGGATAGACATTGTATATGAGTGAATGTAATAATGTGCTATGACCATAAATATGGATGATTTGAAGTGAATTGGGAAATATGGATAATGTAGGTAAATAAAGACTATTGATATGAGGCTGTGAATGTTATTATAGATGTTTGGGAGTTGATATATGATATGAAGGAAGTTGTATAAACAAAGGAGAGATCTTTCTTTAATTTTCTCTAGCTTTAGTCAAGTATGCTAAGCTATCTATTTTCTAATGTTAGTATAAACTCTAATGAAGGTAGAAATGTGAGCATTGAAGGAGAACGTTCAAGTGATAGAATAGCTAAACGAAAAGGTATGTAAGGCTAACCCTTCTTTCAATAAGTCATGGTTCCTTGGCTATATATCTATCCTTTCATGAGCCTATGATGTCCTCCAAATGGTTCTACCTTTAAAGCTACTAAAGCTCATGATTCTCGTTATGTTTATGATTCTACTAAATTCCTTATACGATGAGTGATCGTCTAAGGATAGATGTAATAAAACGATGATAGTAATGATGTCAAAGATGCTTATGAGCTCTTATGTATATGTGTCTATGTATGACTATTATGTAACACCGAGCTTATATGGCCGAGTATGATATGTATTGCGCGCGCACCATGCAGTTGGGTACGGATAACCCTGAGCCTTGGTAGGGCCAGGTATGTATAATCACCGAGCCTTGCCATGGTCGGGTATGTGAAACACCGATCCTTCATGGTCGGGTATGCTATGAATATGAATATGAATATGAATATGAATATGTATATGAATATGAATATGAATACGATTATGAATATGAATGTGGATATGAAAATGCAAATAAATACGGATACGGATAAGGATGTATGTGCACAATCACGTATTAGAAATGGAAGGTCCCTATGAAAAACAAGTAAGTGTTATGACGATGGTTCTACTACCTCCCATCTTATGCTATTTCTTATGTTGTCTCTTATGTTTCTGTAATGATATTGATTATGCTTGACATACTCAGTACATTATTCGTACTGATGTCCTTTTGTTTGTGGACGCTGCGTCATGCCCGCAGGTGGCCAGGGAGACAGATTTGATCCATAGCTTCATTACTCAGGGACTACATAGTCGAGCTCCATTTCATTCGTAGCTACAACTTTTGGTATCTATTCTTTTGTGTACATACTTATGGGCATGGCGGGGTCCTGTCCCGCCTATACGTGGTGACATACTCTACTTAGAGGCTCGTAGACATGTGTATATGGTTAGATGTATTTAGCCTTGTCGGCTTATATTTTGTATATCATTTTGTTAGCGTCGTCGGCTTATGTACATTGATATGGGCATAGTTGTTGATGGTGAGATAAATTCATTGCTGCACAATGGAATTAGTATGAATGATGGATAGAAAGTATGATTTAGCTATGTGGCTCACCTAGATGTAAATGTGAATGTATGACAAGAGGTGCCCGGGTGGGTTAGCACCGGGTACCCGTCATGGCCCTCCGGTTGGATCGTGACAAAACATGTTGATGATCATATATTACCTTAATAAGTGCTCGTAGGTTGTGTGTAAGACTTCCCAAAAGGTTTTCAACACGAGTCTATATCAATTAGATTTTAACGATACCTCAATGTACGAAGAGGCTGGAGTGCAACCCTATTATCTTTACTAATTTTAAAGGAACTTTGTAACTTGCTTTGCTTATGTTGGCTAGCATACGACTCGAATATCGCAAAATTTTTCCAAGGTGTAACATCGTCCCCCCCTTAGGTACATTCGTCCTCGAATGTTAAAGTAGTAATGTAATTGCTCCTGATGTCGATGTTAGTTTTCCCGTTTGCATACTTATGGGATATCATTCAGCCTGTCGTATTGACTGTCACATTTCTCGATTCTTTTGAACATGCTATCATGGGGATTTTAATCTTCTTCTGTTGTTACACCCTGAAAAATTTTGTGTTACCAAGACTGTAGACGGCTTAGTATGAGCTCAAGGGAGAGCAAGGTTATATAAGGATCAGGGATGAAGATTATATGATCTGAGTATAAGAATATATATATATGACATTTGGAGACCGTATGGAGTAAGTCAGTTAACACGTTACTTGATGAATGGCCCTCGTAACCGTAAGTTAAGGTGGGGCCCACATGTCGGGGTTTTATAAAAGACATATGAAAAGTGATATGAGTAGTACATGGGAAGTTGAGAAAATCTTAAGAAGGACCCTTAAGCCAAATATGGGCATAAGCCCTCCAAAAGGATGATTTAAGGATACGTTTTCGGTTGATCTGACTTAAATGGGCCAAAACGCTATTATAAGTTTGGAATTTGGAAACACACTAAAAATGAAAGTTGTAGATAATTGAAAGATCTTTCCGACCATAGGTCGTGGGTCGTGATACGATATCAGGATCAAGAATTATGGACATTTTATGATAAAGACTCCAAGCTGCCAAATGGCTTCTGCGGGTCCCACTTGAGAAGGTCGGTGGAACCGACCTATGAGGGGTATAAATACCCCCATTAACTCAATTTTTTCAGAATTTTTACATTCTCAGTAGTACTAGAAACTTCTCAACACAACCCCCAAACATTTATAGCCCATTAAATCAAGAATTTAACAAGATTACACCAAACTAGTCCATGAAAGGTGATTGTTCTTGCTTCTACTTGATGTTGTGGTAAGTTTGGTCTTGAAAAAGTTGGTGTGGCTGAATTTCTTCAAGTGTAAGGTAAGTTCTTCATCCTATCTCTTATGTTGAGTTGATTTGAAGGTTTAGCAAGTCTTAAAAGTGAAAATAGTTATGGAGGAAAGGTCATAAAATATTGTGTTGTAGTTGTTGTGTTTATGGACTATTTTGAGCATGTTGTGGCCATGTGGCTGGGCTGATTTACATGTATAGAGATGGTATCTAATGTTGTTGGTGTGTTGATGAGATTATGCTCCTTGATTGGGAAGAAAAGAAGTGTATATTGTTGTTGTATGTTGAAAAACATCGTGTGGGATGTTTTATGAAATATTTTGGTATTGATGATGATGTGGTTGATATTAGTATTACTATTGTTGTTGTTGTTGTTGGTTGCTGAATTGAGATTTCGGGCTCGGCATATAAACAGAGGAGATGCTGCCGAAATTTCGGTAGATTCTAGAAAGGTTTACTTGAAAGTTTAGCACAAGTATACTACGATGAGTCTAATGATAGTATGAATCCTCTTAAATGTAGACTTGCCAGCTCGGACGAATAAGTGTAGATAATTGGAGGCTGAACAGGTATGTTAAGGCTCGTCCCTTTCTTTCAAAGGCATGATCCCTATGGTACAATTTCATAAATGCTTCCATAACTTCTTTATTTTCAAAAGATAGAAGTTTATGACTCCAAGGCATGATTCCTTTCCTGATAATCCATAAATGTTTTCCAAAATGCCCGTATTTTCCAAACCAGAGATTTATGATTCTGTGAGCTCTTATGATAACAACGATGAACATGTTTTTACGATGATAATGATGATGTCAAAGATGAGAATATTTTTGTGATGATTATGATGATGATGATTTTATGGTTAAAAGTCTCAAGTTATGAGATCAATGCTTTTATGAGATTATTGAGCTTATTTCATGATTTTCTCGATTTTATTCATTGTTGTTGGTCTCACCTTATAATAATCGTTTCTTCAAGGTGAGATACAGTGATGATGATTATTCTATAAAATAGTCAGAGGTTACCGATCTTACGTCACTCCGCTAAAGTAGTAGCTTTTATTTGAACTCCCATGCATGCTATGAGTATAATATATATATAGCTATTTTGTGACATTACAGAGTTCTATTATTGCATTTTTGTATGCACTGCACTCATTCTCATTCTTTATTTATATATATAAGGCACAGTTGATAGGGCGTGATGCTATGGCCTATGTTATGATGTTTTTAGGGGGGACGATGTGGCCTATGTTGCGACATTTCTATAGATATATGTGTTTTGTTGATATAGCCATAATGATTTATTTATCTTTGCACATTCATTGAAATGTCTCAGATGTCCATGATTTTATGTACCTATTGATTTAAAAAGGTTAAAGTTGCATGTATGGTATCCGCCTTAAGAGGCAATCAAATGTACAAGTCATCTTTATCCCTTGTTAAGTTCTATACTTCTTATTATGTTGTTATTCATGCCTTACATACTCAGTACACTGTTTGTACTGACGTCCCTTCTTGTGGACGCTGCGTTTCATGCTATGCAGGTGTATATAGATGAGTAGAAGACATTGACTATAGGATGTTCCCAGGCTATCAGCTAGATTGGTGAGTTCCATCTCAGTTCGGAGTGTTACCGAGTCAGAGTACTTATGTTATGGTATCTCGTGTATGTTAGAGACTTTTGCAGACAGTGTCCTGTGGATAGTGCGTCGAGATGTCGACAGTTGTGTAAAGCGACCATATAGGTCGATGTGTTTTTACGCTTTATTTTTAAAGATTTTATTATGACTAAATGGTTTCTTTGAATTAACGATAAGCGAGAAGTCCCTGATTTGAGGAAAGAGTTTTATTGTAAAGTTTTTTTCATCGGCCAGGCGTCATTTCGTAGATTAAAGGTTCACAAAAAGTTGTGACTCCTAGATGGAATAGTAGTATGGCACTCAGTCGAGTAGGGTCTTAGGTGTCAGTCGCGGCCCTCCTGGTTTGGGTCATGACATCTGTCATGGGTTCCAATAACCCTGATATTAATTTCCTCTAAATTATTCCCATTATTCGCCACCATTTTTCTCTTCTTATGATTTTTTTCTCTTGTCGACTTATTTTTTTTAATCACAAAAACATCATTCGATGCTTTCCCTTTTTTTTTTTTTGCACATCCCTTTAGTTTATTCGGGTTATCTTTGTTACATATATGTACTGAGTTCTAGTTTACGTGAATCATTTCATCTCGACATTACTCCCCTCCGAAACTTTTATCCTCGTCATGTCTCTACTCCTATTCTTGGTTTACATTTTTGGTGAACTTAATTTTCATTTCTTGGAGCTGAAATTCCTCTTGCTTAAGGCCTCTGCTGTTTTATCTCAATGTCGCCCAATTGTCGGTCGATGATGATAATTCCTTGTTATGTCTGTCCTAACATTCAACTTGTCCATGCACTAAAGATACAATAACCCTTGATATAAGCTATCGTTGGCTCCATTACGTTATGATTCACACGTGATGGTTGTACTTCTCATATGACAGTTTCTTTCCTTTTTCTGAGTATCCTGGCCATAGCGCACTTGTTTTCCCTAGTAATGATTCAACGCCATTGTCCTTGCACTCCTGTCTTTCTTTCTAGATCTTTATCCACTTTCGAGCACTTCCTGTTTTGTTTTGATTACGTATCGAGTCACATTCATGTTCCTATGATTTATGGCCCCTTTGAACTTATCATGCTAAAGCCTATTTCATCACATTCTGCCTTCTTGTCATTCGCCTTAAGTTATATACCCGGTCATAAGTTCTTCCAGTTAAAGCATCATCCATAATTTGTGGTGTTTGAAAAGTTTCTTCTCTTACCTCTCATCTTTTCATTTAGTTCTATAACAGAGTTCTCAACTTTCTTTTGTCACATATTGGAGTTTACCGTGGTTCTTAAGGCGCTAACTATCTTTCATTAATCATTTCCTAACATTCTCTGAGTATCCTCATAATGGTGTGAAAGGTGAATTATTATTTGCTGGGCTGCCTTTATCTTTCTTAATACCATATCATGTCGGTCATCCTCAAAATCTGGTTTTTTACTTTTTGAATGCTCTTTGTTGCTCCTTTCAAACCTATACCGTCGGAATCCTCTCAAACATTTACTAAACTATTTGCATGTGTCATTTGTCGACTGCTCATTTCTATCACATTAGATCAAAGTTTATTGTATAGTGGTAGCTTCAAGTATCAAAGTGCTATTCCATCTTCATCTTATGTCTCTGCCCATAAGAGTGTCTCAATGTTGGTCAACTTTCTCTCAATCATGAGCTCGAGCAATTTTTTTTTATCCTTGATATCAATTCGACTACTTGTTGCTATACTAGTAACCATGTTTTTCTTGTCGACTAGCTTAGCCTGTGATCAAACTGTTCTATCTAACTTGCCCAACAATATAGATACCCCCATAACCGATCTTATCTTGGCGCTCTCATATGATGATTTCACATCTGGTGATCGTCTTCCAATCTAAACCTCCTAGCTCTTGTCTTTATTCACTAATAGGTTAATGTTGTCATACTCCTGATTGGAACCAACTTTTGTATTCGTTCATCTCATTGCAACTGCTACTAAATCATATAGTGAGTTTTCCCTATAACGAGTCCTTCCCGCCTTAACATTCCTTATTACAATTGTGGTGTGGTTTCAATCTCATTTGACTTGAAACTTTAAGTTAAGCGTGAACCATTCTATCCAAAACACCCTACGATTATCCCATAATCCTTTTTGAAAGTGATCCGTAAGCATACTATCTTAGCTTCCACAGTTTATGCCTTTTTTCCCTTAATAGTTCCGTCTCATGGATAGTTACATAGATTAAGCATGGCTTACTTATGTTCTTAATCATGGTTTTCATTTATAACAATCTTCTCAAATGCCTAATACAATCCAACGATTATCGGAACAATATCTCATCTAATAATAATTTTTTTTATGTCTGATTTTGTCTTATCTTTACTTGCATAACACAATCAGCTCCGAGGTAACCTTAAGCACAACTAAGGACATCTTAAACTTACTTTTGGCTCAACTTTAAGCTGAAGTTCTAGTTTGGGTCATTTTATGGCTTTCTTTCTATCTGTCCACAGTGACATAGACGCACAATCCTCTTCTATCTTGGAGTTTTATTAGTGTGCTAAAGTATAGTTCTCTTGGGGTCCCTTCAAAATCTTATGGAGTTGAGAGGAGGGTTCAGGTGGGGTGGAGGAAAGGTGGTTATTGGATGAAGTATGGAGATAGTGAATCATTCAACACATCTAGAATGTCTCAAGGTCGGTCATCGTCTTAAGCCTGGATCAATATAATCACTTGTCTCTTATTCGTATGATCCCATCTTAATCTCCCTCTTCGTACCTACTTGCTTTAATATAGAGATACTCACCGGAAACGTACCTTCCTTACATTATACATATAGTAATTATCGTATCGGGTTGATGTTAGCTACTCGCTTTCTTACTTGAACCTCTTCTCTTCTCATAATAACATAACCATCTTCTTTTAGTCGTGTACATCCCGTACATTTGGCGCTCATTTTTTATCAATCTCTAACTCTTCTTGACACACTTTTCCTTCTTTCTTAGCTTGTTTCCAAATCATCACATTATTCTAAAATCGGCTCATTGCCCTTTTCCTTTCTTGCCTAATTTTCCCTTCATACCAACCGTAAAGGCCCCTATTCGTATATCCATTCACTTGTTATCCCCGACTTCTGTATCACATCTATCTCAACCTATTGTGTTATGACCCAACCAGAGGGTCATGATGGGCGCCCGGAGCTAACCTACCGAGCACCTCTTAACATACTTCTCATAATCCTATCTAGGTGAGCCACATGACTAACTTATAATTACCACAACTAAAGAGACACAAGTTCTATCTAACATATGCATAGCTATACAAATATCATCAATTAAGCCCATATGTACAAGCTGACAAGGCTACCAAAATAATATAAAAAATGTGAACCGATAAGGCTATAGAACATCTAGCTATGTACATCTGTCTACGAGCCTCTACATGGAGTGTGTAATATCATAAAGACGGGATAGGACCCCGCCGTGCCCAAGTATGTACACAAAAAGAATAATACTATCTACTGCAGCTCCAAATCAAATGGAGCACTTCTATGCAATCAGCGAGAGCTGACCCTAAGGGTACAAGTCGTCTCCCCTGTCTACTGCGGGCATGAACACAGTGTTTATAAATAAAAGGACGTCAGTACAAATAATGTACTGAGTATGTAAGGCATGAATAGCAGCATGATGAAAGCATAAAGATAACGTAAGATAAAGAGAACAATTTATACCTCTTAAGATGACTGTCATGCATACTTATCCTTCCTCTACACAAAATATTTCATACATATACACGTTATGATACCATACCCGGCCATAACAAGACTCGGTATAGTCTGTACCCAACCATAACAATGATCGATGTTGTCTATACCCAACTGCAGTAGTGTACGCGCAATAGATATCATCGGCCACATAAGCTTGGTGCCAGAAAATAGCTATATATATATATATATATATGACATACATGAGTATCTAAAGAAAGCATTACAACTCTATCGGGGTGACATAAAGTCGGTAAACCCTCAATTTCTAGTATGGAATCACCATCATCATCATTATCATCATCATCATTATCATCATCATTATAAAGAACTCTTATCAATACTATCATAAGAATCTTGAAAGTCATGAGCTTCTAGCGTGTTCTAGGAAATAGGACATTATGGAGGTCGTAGATGGAATCATAATAAGAAAATCATGCCTTTAGAAAGAAAGAGTTAGCCTTAACATACCTTTATGTCTTCTTAACTACTTAACGTCCTCCTCCCAAGCCCGCATACATTCAAGAAGATTCATACTAAGGTTAAGTCTTGAAAATATTCTTAAGTTCAAACTTGTGTAATTAACGAGCTAACGAAATTTGGGTAGCACTTCCCCTATTTTGTCAATGTCCACCATATTAAAAAACAACTCACAAACAACAACAATAACATCCACGATATCATAATCAAGAAGTTATATTCAATTAAATCTCAAATTTTTCCAAAATCCCCTTTCAAGTTCATCTCATAGTCATTAACTTCACTTCAACACTTTATGACTTCTCCGCTTTAATTCTTTTCCTTTCCAAGGGTTACTAAATATTTACATCAACTCAATCATGTAAATAATAGGAAGAACATACCTTATAATAGAGGAACTTCACCTCCCTCAACTCCTTTCAAGACCAAGTTCAGCATAAGTTTGGAGAGAAGCAAGAACCATCATTTTCCATGGATTTATCTTGAGGTTTTGATGTTTTGATCTTCTCTTTTGATGGTATGGACGGCTTTGGAATATTATGGAACCTTCAAGAACTCTCTAGAAATGTGGGAAAATAAGTGCGGCAAGTTGATATGAAAATGGGATCTTTTGGTATTTAAAAGGTGTCAAAGTCGCCCCCCCCCCCCTCCGGCGTCAATTTGTGGTGGAGATGCGGCTCAGCATATTGGATATGCAGCCGCATCTCCCCTCCTCTCCATGGGGAGAAGGTTGTACAGTGAGTCTAGCAAATTGGGTGAGTTTGCGGCCAATATGCGGCTTAACATACTGAGTATGCGGCCGCATATTGCTCATTTTCCCCCGGTTTCGCGAAAATGCGTTCTTTTCGAGTCGTTCGACCTCCAATCCTTGTGGAACCTTCTTGGAACTTGTATAAAACTTCATTAACCATATAAGGGGCCATATATATCCCCCTCAAGGGAATCTAAGCAATTTATAGCTCAAATGATACGAAATCTTCCCAAAACATGACTCAAATTCCAATTTCTTCAACGAACTTACTTCCATCGATTCATTTGACTCCGAAACCTTAAGGTACAAACTTAAAGTTATCAAATACCCTTCTTAACCTTGTAAGGGACTCACTTCCACTTTAGTCTTGCATTAGCTTACTCATGATGCAAACGACACGAAATTTTCGAGGTGTAACATTCCTCCCCCCTTAAGAACATTCGTTCTCGAATGTTAGACTCTTAGGGATTCTATAAAATTTTTGCCAGAGTTTCCCCTGTAATATGCCACGACCATCCTGTCACAACAACCCAAAATATACAATGCCTCACAGGGCTACAACAACAATAACAACAATGGCCACACACGACCAAGAAATCATAGAAAGAAAGCATTACGTACCTGAAGACAATGGTGGCTCTATTTGAACCTCTTCTTGGAGTGGAAACAAACTTGGATACCTGGACCTCATATCTTTCTCAGCTTCCCAAGTCATTTCTTCCCTATTAATGTTTCTCTATAGTACTTTAACTGAAACTACATCTTTAGTTCTGAGTCTCCGAATTGGTCTATCTAGAATCGCAACAGGAATTTATTCGTAAGATAATTGCTTGGTGACCTGGACATCATCCACAGGTACAATTCTGGAAGGATCTCCAATGCACTTGCGAAGCATTGATACATGGAAAACTGGGTGGACTGACTCCAAGTCCGAAGGTAGATCTAACTCATAAGCCACCTGGCCTACCTTGCGTACAATCTTGTAAGGCCCAATATACCGAGGGCTAAGCTTACCCTTTTTACCAAATCTCATGATGCCCTTTATCGGCGACACCTTCAAGAATACCCAATCATTAACTCGGAACTCTAAGTTTCATCGGCGATTATCTGAATAAGACTTTTGTCGACTTTGGGCTATCAATAACCGATCCCGAATAAGATTAACTTTTTCATGGCTAGCTAGATCATGAATTTTGGGCTATGGATTTTGGGCTTGCTAGATCATTAACTTTGGGCTATGGCTTAATCCATAGCAGTTGAGCATAACATGATGCCACAACCACGTATTCTACCTCAGCAGTAGATAGTGCCACTGAATTTTGTTTCTTTATCGCCGAGGAGACCAAACATGATCAAGAAAGAGTGCCATACCTGTAGTGCTCTTCCTATCCACCAAAAACCCTGTGTAGTTGGCATCATCATATACAACTAGGTTGAAGGTTCTACCTCTAGGATACCATAGCCCCAACTCACTTGTTCCTTTCAAATATCTCAAGATTCTTTTCACAGCTTTTAGATGAGAGTCTTTAGGATTTGCTTAAAATCTTGCACATAATTCCACATTGAATAAAATATCAGGTCGACTAGCAGTGAGATACAGAAGGAAGCCAATCATAGCTC
>NW_026726429.1:0-39271 GCF_029784015.1 Lycium ferocissimum
AAAAATTAACTAATGACTTTTTGGCCTTAAATTAAATTTCGCCAATTTAAAAAAGGGCGGCATTTCCCCGTAAATAGGACACCCGGGGAATTTAACTGGGCCCCAAAACAATCAAACAACAACAAAAACCCAACCTACAACATTAATTTCCCGAAAGAAAAAACAACAATAAAAGCTTTCTTTTCCATTATTCAACAACTTACAAATTCAATTCGACGACTTACCTTCAAGCCAAAATCGACGTCATATATTCACATACTAACAACCCATACCAACAACATTTCAAGACATTCTAAGCAATTCATACAACATTTCCAACAATCCAAATTTTCTCGATTCGAAAACAAATTTCAAACCGAGAAAGCGACCTTTAATTTTTTTTCTTCATTTTCAAATCATGATTTGTATCCACAATTCACATTCTAACAATGCTATTCTCATCAATATACAATTTACATTAAATGTACAATAATCTCCAAATCAGTCCACCACAACTACAACATCAATTTGAGTCATTAGACAATCATTTCCAACATAGGAATTCGCACGACGACGACTAAAACATTAAGCGACATTCATTGCTCCTTGTCACATAATGTGACCCATTTCAATCAACACCACACATATACATATATGGATGATTCTAATTGTTCGTCACCTTACAATGATCAATAATAAACTAACTAAGCATTAATTCATCATTTCAATATCACACCACACACACACACCACGGCTCTAAACACCACAAACCCAACTCATCTCCAACATTCCATATTTCCATGATTTTCCTCCATTATAAGATACTACAACATGAATATAACCTTCGTAACATGGAAAACAAGATCCTGCATCTTTTTCTCTTCAACTTCCAATAGGCTAGGGTTTCTCAAGGATGAAAATAATGGGTTGATCGCTCCAACGATGCTTCCACGCTACTTAGGGACCTCAAAATAATGGGTTTACATCAATGGAATAATTTTAGAAGGAAAAGAAATGGGGGTTGATTCTTGGAGCTGCTGGCCGAGAGCCTCCTATGGGGGTTTTCAGCTTTGCTCCTTTTTTTTCTAAGTGTGGAAAGAGTGAATGAAGACTAGAAAGTCATATTTCATCACTTAAATGAAGTGTACAATTCCTTGGCCCACATTAAATGAGTTGGATCACTTAAAAGATGACACAAAATTGTGTGGGCACCACATCCTACTATACACGGCCAACATGGAAATTGTGGATGATTTTCAACTTTCAATTTTATCACTTTTGGTCCCAAATTTTCCTAATTGTTCCATACCAATAAATTCATGCACAACTTATATCTCGAAATAAAATCGAAGGTCAAAAATCCCGACTTTGCATCCCGAAATAGTTTTGTCCTTAACTTGTCATAATTAATTCGGATTGTTCCAATGTACAAAAATACGGGTTCTTAACGCCATTCTTTCGGCCATATCTCCTTTGGGATGCACCTATTTTGTCGGAAAATAATTTCGTGCTTCGCCGTATTCATCTTCTAAGGACAAGACGAGGGATGGGAATTCCCACCATAGTGAAATATACGGCTAGCATAGACCTTCCCATCGGTAATCTTTATCGACCGATGTAACGCGAACACTTTCATTTGCGTAGGAGTCTCGAAACATTGAACCCCAATATCTTCGTGGTTTGAACCATTGCAGAAACTTCCGAGAGCAAAGTTCAATCTTTGTCAAATGTCGGAACATGTCATACTTGAATTCCATGAAAATATAATATCGTGGCGTTGTGACATAAGATGCCTCGTGGAAAAACAGTATCAAGCATGAAAGAGCTCTGTGGATTGAAAAATTTAGCGATGGTTCCTCCATTGCTATGAATATGTGACAAAATGCCGAAGAATTACCGGATTGCTATTCTTACCTAGGCTCCTAGTGGCTTCCAAGCACGAAAATTTGGCTAGTTAGCCTCCATAGTTTCAAATCTCTGAAAACTAGAAGGAAATCAGCTAGGATATTATCCTTCCTTAAGGGGAGAACCATTGTGCCCATCCGAGAATGGATGGATTTATCAAACGGGTCGGGCACCCGAACACCTAGGGCCGAGCTAACCCGCGCAAGAATTCGGGTCCGCAAAACATATAAGCACATAACGAATTTTTTTTTTTTTTTTTTTTGAAAACAAACATGATCTGTCAAATATTCTAGATGACGTAAACATATGAAGTTTGTAACATTAGGCAAAATAATACATCGGCTTACATAGAGCTTATTCCGATATATCATACACACGACATTTGGCTAGTACACCATACAAAAGCCTTTTAAGACCTTCGCCAATCCAAGCCCGGAACATCTTCGCTAACAATCTCTTTGAAAACTCATAGAAAGAGAGTCAAGACTAGTAATATGCACGTAGTACGTGTGCGGTAAAGTACGTAAAACGAAATCATAACCGAAGTCGAGTCAAAGTGAGCGGAAATAGGAGCTTGTATTACAAATCCTTCCAATGTATGACAAATATGATGTAATGAAGCTCAAAATGCTTCGCTTTCTTTACATATATGGAATTTGTAATGCCGAGGAACGTACGGCCCGAACCATTGTGCATCCGGTCACATGAGACGAAGAGGATTGGCCTAAACCAATGTGGATCGTAACTAATGGGACCGGTGGATCTTTGGATTTATGGGTTTCGCCCCACCACCGGGTTTGCCCCACCATTGGGTTTGTCCAGATAGGCATCCATACATACAATATGTGATGGGCACCGTACC
This sequence comes from Lycium ferocissimum, assembly GCF_029784015.1. Classification (NCBI taxonomy): domain Eukaryota; kingdom Viridiplantae; phylum Streptophyta; class Magnoliopsida; order Solanales; family Solanaceae; genus Lycium; species Lycium ferocissimum. The sequence continues at coordinate 2,747 of NW_026726429.1, forward strand.
GAACACATCAGCAGCACCATAATATATACAGGCTCCCCGACCGAAAAGGAAACGGCGAACCGGACACATCATACTGTAATACGCATCGGTAAATCGACCATCATATCAATACTCACATCATGTTTCGAAATACACATCATCTTCGAATACACCATAGTGCGCACGATAAACATGATATAAACACAATGAATCATGAGTAACCAAACAGCGCTTAAAATATTTTTTTTTTTCCACCATCATTTGTAAGCCAAAAACATTAGTCAAATGTATCTTCTTCCGAATTTCATATCAAACCGAACTTGTAAAACCATAGTCATACCAAAATAAATACATAAAAAATCCTTATTTCGTCAACGAAATAAGCGGGTCGGAAAGACATATGAGTTCTGTAACGAACTATATGTACATCGCGGGAAAATAATACATCGGCTATGAAAATCATAGTCCCTATACGTTATGAATCATTTGCTAACATATCAAAGCCATCCGGCGTTTGGTGGAGCATGGACGTTCATACACACTATGCAACTTTTGAAATTTAGTCATACAAAGACATAAGATCCCTTCGGAACAAACCGTATACATAGCATTTCAAATCCCATAACTTCGTGACCACTTATGGATTCCCATACAAAAAAGCACTGTTCGACGAATAGAATTACCCCAAGGCTCATAACGCATCATAGCTTAGCCATCTCTAAGACATGCCAAAAGAAGGAAAGGTAAAATACCTTGAGTGTAATCCAAGCTCAAGGAACATCTTACCAAACATTGTTTTAAGCACTTAGGAATTAATTTCACATCACCTATCTATAAATGCAACAACCCCGAGATTTCGTATACACATGCGCTTAACATCAACATGAAATGCCCCAATTACGTTCAAATCAATATAATAATCGATCATGACTAACTCGATTATATGTACCTACGGTAGGACATTTTGTCCTCGAATGTTCAACTAACCGCAGTGCGAGATCCTGCTCTCTTTTATTACCAAAGTATGTAATCTTACGAAATCATAACCGAAGTCAAACCGTCTTATCAATACAAAGTGAGCACAATAGTCAAAATACCAGGGTGCTTGCACCCGACATACAAATCATACTTAAGAGGCACGGTAAGACAAATATGATAATCATAACGCCAAAATGCTTCGCTTTCTTTCAAAAACACATTTACGCCCAAATCTTGTCTTCTTTAAATATACGTATTTCAAATACCCGACATATATCTTTCATACCATATGGCCGACAATTATAACCGAATGCCGAGGAACGTACACCCGATCCATAAATAATACCATAATCATAAACATACCGTAGCGCATCATAACATCATGACCGGTCACATGGAGATGCCATTAACCGATGTGGGATTCGCCTAAATCGGGCCCGCCATGATATGTGGGATTGGCCTAAACTAATGTGGGATTGGCCTAAAGTCTCTACCATAAGTGTGGGATTGGCCTAAACCAATGTGGAATTTTTCCTCATCATTGGGTTTGACCCACCATCGGGTTTGCCCCACCACCGGGTTTGCCCCACCGTTGGGTTTGCCCCGCGCTTTCTTTCCACGTCTCATATATACCAACATACCAGATCATATTCCGATAACGTAATCCATACATATAACATATACGTAACATATATATACACGGTGGGATCTCTAAACTAATGTGGGAAAAGGGGCTCGGCGTACCCGGACACATCATAGCACCATAATATATACACGGTTCCGATACCAGAAAGTAACATATTCGGCCGAACCGGACACATCATACTCCGACCGAGAATACGCATCGGTAAATCGGACCATCATATCATATCGGACTTCGTATCACATCATGTTTCGAAACACACATCATACTTCGAATACACATCATACTGTGATCAACAAAGATAGTGCGCACGATAACATAACCGGCCCGGGACTTGGCGAAAAAAATGTAACAACACAATGCACGACGAGAATCATGAGTAACCAAATACGGAGCTTTAAAACATTTCCAAAGACTTAATAGGTTAATCAAAACGGACCATCATTTGTAAGCCAAAATTGAGTCAACCGATTTTCTTCCGAATATCACTCGGGAACATATCAAACCGAACTTCAGAAACCATAGTCACGTACCAAAATAACATACATAAAAATCCTTATTTCAGACTCAACCGATAAATAACTAATCATACTCGGGGGTCGGAAAGACGGACATACTGAGTTCTTTCAAAAGCCATCAGAACTATACAGAAGAAAGTCGCGGGACCCACGGACGAGGGTCAACCCAATCCGGGCTCGCCTATGAAAATCATAGTCCTTATACGTTATAGAATAATTTGCTAACATATCAAAGCCATCCGGTTCTGTTTGTGAAAGTTACGGACGTTCGTAGTTACAAAACTCTTTTGAAAACAAAACTTTTTATGCAACTTTTGAAATTTAGTCATACAAAAGACATAAGATCCTTTCGGAACAAACCGTATACATAGCATTTCAAATCCAATCATATGCAGGACATACAGATCATAGCTTGACCATCTTATGGATTCCAACATCACAAAGCAAATATGAATCATAAACATGTTCGGATTTTACGAATAGAATTACCCCCAAGGCTCATAACGCATCATAGCTTAGCTTGCGTCTAAGACATGCCAAAAGAAGGAAAGGTAAGCTTTACATACCTTGATTGATTCTTAAGCTAATCCAAACTCAAGTCTCAGCTTCTCAAGATCTACAATAACGTCATCACATACCAAACATTAGCCATAAGCACTTAGGAATTCAATTTCATGCCATCACTTTTATCTACGTAAATTTGGGCAGCATTTCCACGTAAAATGCAACAACCCCGAGATTTCAACTCAGCCAAATTCATCAACAACAATACCAACAAACATTCTAACAACATCAACCATTAATTCAAAACGCACTTTAATATCAACAACCCTTTTTTTCGCACAATGCGACGACATTCCAATTACGTTCAAATCAATATATATAATCAACCCAACATCATTGCCCGCGCGTTGAAATACCAATCCAAAACCATTCAAACATGATTCAATAACATTTCCAACAATCCACAAAATTATTCAAAACAACCCAACCAAAACATGAGGCAACCCGAAACCTTCCAAGTCCAAGGAAATATCAACAACGCATTTCTTTTCTTCCAAATTCATAAACCATACTAACAATCCATACTTTAACAACATTAATCTCAAAAATACAAGAAACCATATTAAGATCACATTAGGTTCCAAAACAGCCCACACGATTTCAACTTCACTTTGAACCATTAAGCCTTTCATTTTACAACATAGAATCTACAACACAACATCCTAAACATACCAAATAAAAATTAGTTCTACACTTCTACCTTACACCACACATACACGGCCACAACACAACAATTAAAACTTCAACTCGAATCATTCAATACCTTCATTCTCATCACATAATCCATGACAATAACAACCAAAATACTAAGTAAAATCAATTCGCCATAACTTACCAAAAACAGCCCCTATACGGCCAACATCCACACACAAAATTTTCATGATTTCCATCCATTTCCACACACTATAACAACACTCAAACATGGTACATACAATTAATTCATCACTCCTCCTACACAACACATGCCACACGACTACAACAACACACACACGGCTCAACTTCAACTTGCGATATTTCATGAATTTCATTCGTTTCCACATACTACAACATACTCAAATCATCCATAGCATATAAAAGAGAAGATTAAAACTTACATTCTTCACTCCACTCCTTCACACGGCCAAGGTGAGGTTTTGCAAGAACAAAGGCTTTGCTTGCTTCAACAACTACTTCATGTTGTTTAGGACCTTCCAATGAGTAGAAAACCTAGAAGAAAATAATTTTTCTCCATCAATTTCTCATGGACAAATGCCGACTATGGCCGAACCTCACCCCTCTCTTTTTCTTCATATTTCTCCAAGCTTCTAAGTGATAAAATGATGACTAAATGACTTGCTAGTCATCCAATATGATCCTATATAATTCATCCATGTATACCTTGGCCCACACACGGGTTGCACTAATTAAATTTGGCCACAAAAATGTGTGGGGACCATTTCCAAGCCACATGGCCAATTTTCATGATTTATCAAGTTTCCCAAAATTTCACTTTTGGCCCTCAAATTTCATGAAATGCTTAACTTTCCATAATTCACTTTTGACCCCAAATTTTCCTTATTCCAATTTTACCCTTAACACTCCATGCCAATGAAAAGATGAATATGCAACTTATGCACTTTTAACAAAATCGAAAGAAATTACAACCTTGTCCTTAACTTATCAGCAACTAACCGGATTATCCCAATGTACCAAAATACGGGATATAACATCCTTCCCCCCTTTAGAACATTCGTCCTCGAATGTTCAACTAATCGCATAGGGTCTTGTGAGGATCTCGGGGGTTTCCTTTATTACCAAAGCATGTAATCTTATCTACCAATCATATTTCTTCTTTATCTTTTCCTCGTTCCTTATAAAAATTAATACCTTACAAACCGTCTTATCAATACATTCATATACATCACAATTCCTTTCCTCTGTGCATCTTGTCTTAATCTCACTATTATATCCACGACCTTTCAAGCCGTATTACAAACCCATATCTCATTCTCTTTCTTTTTTTTTTTTTTCGAGAAAATTTCGGCAGTTTCTGGGTTTCCGTAATTGTTACTATCTCAAAACGTGCGCAGAAATACCAACAATGCCATACAGGGGCCAACATACTTATATACATATATCGTATCATATCAGTGCCTCACGGGGCTCTCAATATCATCAACGAGCTTTAAAATGATTCTAACATACCTCATACGCCCAAATCTTGTTTACTTTCTCTTTTAAACTTCAACTTGTATCTCAATCGTATTTCAATATCTTACCCGACATATATCTTTCATACCGTTACTTACCTGCGTACTTTGTAACTTCCAACATTATCAATCACTTTCTTCTATCAGTGTCATTCTTCAGCTGCAATCACAGGTTAGTATCAGAAGTCTCATTCCCTATGACTTGGCTCTATGGCACGATCTCAAATGTGAAAGAAGAGTAACCATCCTAGATGCCCCGTAGCCTCCTGTTTATAAATATGGCGCGCAACACACCATAAACAAGACTCTACTTGACACGACTTTGTAGACAACCCCTAGGACGAACTACTCTGATACCAATTTGTCACACCCTTAATCCGATAGGGTGTGATGGGCACCCGACCCTTACCTAGGGCCGAGCGAACCCGCAGACTTTCGTAATACTCATAATCATACTGGGCCCGCAAAACATGATATAAGCACATAACGAATTTTTTTTTTTTTTTTTAAAACAAACATGCCTTTCATCTTTGTCAAATCAAATAAAGCTAGCATCGTACGAAATCTGTAAACATATGAAGTTCGTAACATAATGCAAAATAATACATCGGCTTACATAGCCACTTATAAAACTGACATATCATACACACGACATCGTCCGCAAAGTCTCTACCATAACTTCGTACACCATACAAAAGCACTCTGACTTGGCAGCACTCCGGAGGAAATGAAGCTCGCCAATCCAGCTGGAACATCTTCTGCTAACATCACCTACTCACCTGTATACACCTGCGCGGCATGAAACGCAGCCCCCGAAGAAAGGGGGTTAGTACGGAATATGTACTGAGTATGCAAAGCAGAAAGTACAGAAAACGAAATCATAACCGAATTCAGGAGTATAGAAAGTGAGCACAATAGTCAAAATACCAAGGTGCTTGCATCTGACATACAAATCATACTTAAGAGGTACAGAAGACAAATATGATAATCAGAACGCCAAAAATGCTTCGCTTTCTTTCAAAAAAACATTTCTGTCTCATATATACGGAAAATCCAACATACCATATGAGCTGACAATTAACCGAATGCCGAGGAACGTACGACCCGATCCATAAATAATACCATAATCATAAACATACCGTAGCGCATCATAACATCATGACCGGTCACATGAGATGCCATTAACCGATGTGGGATTGGCCTAAACCAATGTGGGATTGGCCTAAACTAATGTGGGATTGGCCTAAACCAGTGTGGGATTGGCCTAAATCAGTGTGGGATTGGCCTAAACCAATGTGGAATTTTTTCTCATCATTGGGTTTGACCCACCATTGGGTTTGCCCCACCACTGGGTTTGCCCCACCATTGGGTTTGCCCCACCACCGGCCCTGATACCAACAGATCATATTCCAGAATCCATACATATAACATATAACGTAACATATATACACAGTACCCGGCCGAAAGGGGATCGGCGTACCGGACACATCATAGCACCATAATATATACACGGTTCCCGACCGAAAAGGGGTTCGGCGAACCGGACACATCATACTCCAGAATACGCATCGGTAAATCAGACCATCATATCATATCAGACTTCGTATCACATCATGTTTCGAAATACACATCATACTTCAGAATACACATCATACTTCGTAAATAAGATAGTGCGCACGATAACATAACCGGCATCCGGACTTGGCGAAAAATGTAACAACACAATGCACGAAACGAGAATCATGAGTAACCAAATACAGTTTAAAACATTTCCAAAGACTTAATAGGTTAATCAAAACGGACCATCATTTGTAAGCCAAAACAGTAGTCAAATCAGATTTTCTTCCGAATATCACTCGGGAACATATCAAACCGAACTTCAGAAACCATAGTCACGTACCAAAATAACATACATAAAAATCCTTATTTCAGACTCAACCGATAAATAAGTAATCATACTCGGGGGTCGGAAAGACGGACATACTGAGTTCTTTCAAAAGCCATCAGAACTATACAGAAGAAAGTCGCGGGACCCGCGGACGAGCGTCAACCCAATCCGGGCTCGCCTATGAAAATCATAGTCCTTATACGTTATAGAATCATTTGCTAACATATCAAAGCCATCCGGTTCTGTTTGTGAAAGTTACGGACGTTCGTAGTTACAAAACTCTTTTGAAAACAAAACTTTTTATGCAACTTTTGAAATTTAGTCATACAAAAGACATAAGATCCTTTCGGAACAAACCGTATACATCGCATTTCAAATCCAATCATATCAAGGACATACGGATCATAGCTTGACCATCTTAAGGATGCCAACATCACAAAGCAAATATGAATCATAAACATGTTCGGATTTTACGAATAGAATTACCCCTAAGGCTCATAACGCATCATAGCTTAGCCATCTCTAAGACATGCCAAAAGAAGGAAAGGTAAGCTTTACATACCTTGATTGATTCTTAAGCTAATCCAAACTCAAGTCTCAGCTTCTCAAGATCTGCAATAACGTCATCACATACCAAACATTAGCCATAAGCACTTAGGAATTCAATTTCATGCCATCACTTTTATCTACGTAAATTTGGGCAGCATTTCCCTATAAATGCAACAACCCCGAGATTTCAACTCAGCCAAATTCATCAACAACAATACCAACAAACATTCTAACTACATCAACCATTAATTCAAAACGCACTTTAACATCAACAACCTTTTTTTTCGCACAATGCGACGACATTCCAATTACGTTCAAATCAATATATATAATCAACCCAACATCATTGCCCGCGCGTTCAAATACCAATCCAAAACCATTCAAACATGATTCAATAACATTTCCAACAATCCACAAAATTATTCAAAACAACCCAACCAAAACATAAGGCAACCCGAAACCTTCCAAGTCCAAGGAAATATCAACAACGCATTTCTTTTCTTCCAAATTCATAAACCATACTAACAATCCATACTTTAACAACATTAATCTCAAAAATACAAGAAACCATATTAAGATCACATTAGGTTCCAAAACAGCCCACACGATTTCAACTTCACTTTGAACCATTAAGCCTTCATTTTACAACATAGAATCTACAACACAACATCCTAAACATACCAAATAAAATTAGTTCTACACTTCTACCTTATACCACACATACACGGCCACAACACAACAATTAAAACTTCAACTCGAATCATTCAATACCTTCATTCTCATCACATAATCCATGACAATAACAACCAAAATACTAAGTAAAATCAATTCGCCATAACTTACCAAAAATTTCCCTATACGTGCCAACATCCACACACAAAATTTTCATGATTTCCATCCATTTCCACACACTATAACAACACTCAAACATGGTACATACAATTAATTCATCACTCCTCCTACACAACACATACCACACGGCTACAACAACACACACACGGCTCAACTTCAACTTGTGATATTTCATGAATTTCATTCGTTTCCACATACTACAACATACTCAAATCATCCATAGCATATAAAAGAGAAGATTAAAACTTACATTCTTCACTCCACTCCTTCACACGGCCAAGGTGAGGTTTTGCAAGAACAAAGGCTTTGCTTGCTTCAAAAACTACTTCATGTTGTTTAGGACCTTCCAATGAGTAGAAAACCTAGAAGAAAATAATTTTTCTCCATCAATTTCTCATGGCCAAATCTGCCGCCTATGGCCGAACCTCACCCCTCTCTTTTTCTTCATATTTCTCCAAGCTTCTAAGTGATAAAATGATGACTAAATGACTTGCTAGTCATCCAATATGATCCTATATAATTCATCCATGTATACCTTGGCCCACACATGGGTTGGACCAATTAAATTTGGCCACAAAATGTGTGGGGACCATTTCCAAGCCACATGGCCAATTTTCATGATTTATCAAGTTTCCCAAAATTTCACTTTTGGCCCTCAAATTTCATGAAATGCTTAACTTTCCATAATTCACTTTTGACCCCAAATTTTTCTTATTCCAATTTTACCCTTAACACTCCATGCCAATGAAAAGATGAATATGCAACTTATGCACTTTTAACAAAATCGAAAGAAATTACAACCTTGTCCTTAACTTATCATGACTAACTCGGATTATCCCAATGTACCAAAATACGGGATATAACAATTTATCTGGATCATCTTCGGAAAATCCTTCATAGCCATCTCGATAAGAAATCCTATGTGAATTAAAAAGAAATTAAACTTTTTAATCCCATTCTTTACGGTAAGAATTTCTTTGAATGTGGAATCATAGTGTTGTTCAGCATCTTTGAGCTTTCCACTGGCATATCCACATATTTTTCGCTGGCCATCTTTCTCTTCAAAAAGTATCGCACTCTATTATTTGTTGCTGGCATCTGTTTGCAATTTTTTTTTTTTCCGTCTGATAGAATATGAAGTGCTTTGACTTCTTTTGAGATTTCTTTTATTCTCTGAACTGCTTCATCCTGTTCCTTTCCCCAACCTTGGGCATTATTCTTAAGCATTTTTGTAAGCGGAGAAATGTATGTAGAGACATTAGGGATAAAATCACTAACATAATTAATAACACCTAAAAACTGTTGGAGCTGCTTCGTTGTAAAATTGGTGTCTAGGAATTTGAGCTGCTCTTGACAAATATGTGGTCCTGGGCTTTATGCTCCATGACCAAATGCATCCCCAAAAAATCAATTTCCTTTTTAGCAAGAATCATCTTTTTCTGTGAGAGCATAATTCCATTTTTCTTCACCAGTCATGGAATTGTAGGAGCAAAGTGAGGTGTTCTTCCACAGTATTGCTAAAGAGTAATATGTCATCAATGTAAACTAGTGATGTATGGAGTATGGGTTGAAATAATTTTATCATGGCCTTTTGGAATAGGGAGGGTGCCGTTTTCAACCCAAATGGCATGACCTCTATTGAAAGTGATGATCCGGTATACAAAATCCTGTTTTTGGACTATCTTCTCGGTGTATTCCCAATTTCCAAAACCCCGATCTAAGATCAAACTTGAAAAAGTATTTAGCTTTGGTTAAGTGTGAAAAAGGGTGAGTTTATTTTGGATAGGGAATTTATCATCTTGGAGGAAATGGTTAAGAGGTTGGTAGTTTATGACTAAACTGAGTTTACCTCTTGTTTGTTCCGCCTATTTTTTGATATAGAACGCCTTGCACGCCCATTGTGAATTAGAGGGCTTGATCAGTCCAAACTCCAAGAGCTCTTCACATTCCCTTTTGGCAAGCTGAAGATGATCTGGATTCATGCCGGAGTGACTCGCCTTCATTGGGTTAATGCTTTCATTTTGCTTGAAGGGGATTTTAATGAAAAACTTTTCATTTAGCCATAAAGGCTTTTTGCATTTTCCCATAAATTCCTTGTGAGATTCCGCACATGAATGCTCTACCAACTGCATTTCTATCTCCTTGATCTATTCAGCGACAATTATTTGGAATAATCATAAAACATCTATATATGGCTTGAATTGTTTCTTGAACGTTATTCCATGGGCTTTGATCTGGAGGTGATCTTTAAGTTGCCTATTGGTACACCCCAGAAAATTTCGTGTTACTAAGGCTGCAGAAGGCTTAATGTGAGCTCAAGGAGGAGCAAATATTACAAGTATAAAGGATGAAATTCTACTGTATTAGCATGAGGATAGCATAAGTATGATATTTGGAATTCGTACAATATGATTGGAATGATACGTTAAAAGATAAATAGCCCTCGTAACCGTAAGCTGAGGTGGGGCCACATTATGGAGTTTTTATAAAGGACATATGACAAGTTATATGGACAATATATGTGAATTTAAACACAACTCAAGAAGGACCTTGAGCCAAATCCAAGTGTAAGCCCTCCAAAAAGATGTTTTTAAGTTACATTTTCGGGTAATTTGATTTCGAAGGCCTTAACCCCATCATTATTTGGGAATTTAGGAAAAATTCAAAAATTCAAGGTGTAGATAATTGAAATACCTTTCCAACCATAGGTCGTGGGACTTCAGGTGACATAGGGATAAAAAGTTATGGACGTTTTAAGACAGAAAGGTCAAGCTGGGCAGTGGGTTCGGCCCAACCCGAGTCAAGGTCGGTGGGAACCGACCCAAGACCCATATATAAGGGATAAATTCATACAAATTCATTCATTTACACACCAAGAAGTCCACAAAATTTTATAGAGAAAGGAGAGTTAGAGAGAGAAAGTGGAGAATCGAGCAAGTTCGAAGTCCCGAATCCCGAGGCTCATGAAGGGTAAAGTATAGAGAAAGTTGTTGCCGTCGTTTTAAGCTAAATTTTAAACTTGGGGGATGTTGGTTTCGTGGTGGCTGATCATATAAGGTATGTTTAAGATGTTAATGATGTTGTTACCATGATCATTGATAGATTTGACGGGTTAGAATAGAGAAAATGATGTTGAAAGTTCAGTTATCATTTTTGGTCGCAAATAACGTGGGGGCTGTTTTGGAATGATTAATTGGATAGAAGTAGGTGATATTGATATAAAATGATTGTTGATATTGTTGTTGATGTTGTGGATAAGTTGCTATTCTTGAATTTGGGAGAATAAAGGGTATGAAGATATTGTATACAAAGCGTATACTGGGCTATTTTTTTTGTATATCTTTGGGAGTTGATGCTTTGAGTTTAAAGAGGCTTATATGAGATGGTTCTTGTTATTGTTAATTTATTCAATTGGATTTTCGGGGTTGTCCAGTTTATAAAGGAAATCTTTACGAAATTCCGTTAGAAATAGAGATAAGTTTAAGGGATTGATTATAAGGATATATCTATTGGATTGATTGTTGGTAAATTGATATTGTTGATAGATTAGTGTGACCCGAAGATGGACTGTGGTTAACTGGAAAGTGGCAAAGGTATGTAAGGCAAACCTTTCTTCCTTAGGCATGATTCTTGTTGCCATTCATTCTATATGTACTCCATATGATTCCATTCTTAGACGAGTAAGGTCTAAATGTTTCTTGTGATGGATTATTGATATTTTACTCCTATTCTGTTCCGAAGGGAACATCCATAAGGTGCCAAGTTGAGTTTTGTATATGGTTTTACAAATGATTTCGAGGAAGTGAGTTTTATACAAAAAGAAACATAAAGTTTGATTTTCAAAACCACTCCGAAGGGGGTGCGAGATTTTACTACTTCATTTCATTTACGATTTGCGTCTACATTCCATAGTATCGTCCTTTGTACTGATATGATCACTTATCCTTTGGGTAGGGCAATAAGATGAAATGGAGTAGAATAAAAGTAGAAAGAATTTCATAACAATTCTACCCTCAAACCTGGAAGTATGTCCTCTTAAGTCTAGTGAGATACAAATTTGATAACTTCTTATGAAAGATTAAGGCTAATAACTGGATTGTGATGAATGAATTAGTGACTTATGGTATGAATAGAAATTGATATTTATGGATTGAGTTTGTGTTAATATGATGGTGATATTAAGCGAGCGACTCCCCGAAGGGGCCATTATTATTAAGCCGGAAGCGACTGCCCGAAGGGGCCATCATTATTATGCCGGAAGCGACTGTCCGAAATGACTATTGTGATACTAGCCTGAGGCGGTTGTCCGAAGGTACAATTCTATTAATATGTCGGAAGCGGCATATGTGTTGGATTGCATTATTTACTTAAAGATTATTTTGAGATTTCGTGTGCACATTTATGTTTCTTCTAGCAAAGGCTGTAGGTATTGAGTTAGCTTGTGATTTCTTCTCTCCTGAGTCAAATTATGATTATAATTTGTTACCACCTTACATACTCAGTACATTGTCCGTACTGACGTCCTTTTGCCTGGTGACCTTTGCGTTCATGCTCGCAGCCCCAGATTGTTTGGCAGGTTAAGTGTATAGCTAGGATGTTTGACGTCAGCTGGGATTGGAAAGTTCCACCTCATTTTAGAGCTATGCTATGTCATATATAGATATGTATGATTATGGCTATGTCAGGGCCCTATCCTGACTCATAATGTTCAGTTTACTTCTTAGAGCACGGACGGTGTCTGTGGTATGTTTGTCGAGATGTCGATAAAGTGATGTCGAGTTGAATCATTTGTGGATTTTCAAAGAGTATGTATTTTAGATGATTTCAGATGGTTTAAAGTACTTATTTGATTGAAAGTTTTCATAATGGTTAAACAGATAATGATGTCTATTTGGAAATGTTTTATGTTCTTAAAAGTTTTTGAAATGACAAGTTTTGGTAAAGTGAATTTCTGAGGGTTCGCTCGGCTCTGATGAGATTTGGGTACCCGTCATGACCTACCATTGTTAGGGTGTGACAAAGTGGTATCAGAGCTGTTCGTTCTGGGGGTTATCTGCAAAGTCGTATCAGGTAGAGTCTTGTTCATGGGTGTGTTGTCGACCACACTTATGAACTGGAGGCTCTAGGGCATCTAGGATGGTTTCCCTTCATTCAGATCAGAGATTGTGCTATAGAGCTGTGTTATAGGCCTTGAATCCTTTCCGGTAACTTTTAGATTTGAATTTTGATTAAGTGATTGTAAAGTGTAGCTATGATTGCGAAATTGGAATTGCTTGTAAGAAAGGTAAATTCTCTGATGATTAATGATTGCCATTTGAGGTAAGTGCTACAGGATAAGTATTGCAGTAAGAACGGTATGCTTTTTATCGAATTGATAATGCCATTGTGAAGAGCATTTGTACAGGTATGTATAGGGTGCTGTAATACGATTGTGGCCCTGTAAGGCTTGTTGAGATATTTTGATTGTTGCCCGATGTTATATCCCGTATTTTGTACGTTGGAATATTTTAAGTTAGTTGCGACAAATTATGGGCAAGGCTATTTTTTTCGATTTTGTGTAATGCACAAGATGCTTATGAATTTTGTTGGATGGGAATATTAAAGAAACTTGGGGCTAAAAGTTGGAAAAAAAAATATTTCATAAAATAGCCAAAAGTGGCTGTGTGGCTATGTGGGCCCTACACATGGCTTGGCCAATTGTCTTGAGCCATAAGAGGGGGCATGTGTCCACCTTGTATTTGTAGAGGCTACCTATATATATACATAGATGGTTGGTGACAAAGCAAGAATTAGTCATCTTTCCACTTGAGAAAATTCAAGAAGCTTGGAGAAAAAAAATGGAACAGTATTCGGCCAAGGGCTGGCCGAATATGGTCCCCAAAATCTTGATCAAAAAAAATTATTTCTTCTAGCATTTCAACCAATTGGAAGGCCCTTATTAACATGGAGTAGTTGTTGGAGCAAGCAAAGCGTTCATTCTTGCGAAACACACCCTAGCCGAGTAGAGAAGTTGAGTGGAGAAGGTAAGGTCAATCTTCCTTTACATGTGTTATGGATGATTTGTACATGTTGTAGTGTGTAGAAATGAATGAAATTCATGAAGTTATGGTGTTGAAGTTGTAGCCGTGAGTGGGCTGTTTTGTGTAGAAGGAATGAATTGAATTTTACTTAGTATTTTGGTTGTTGATTGTTGTAGACTCTATGATGAAAATGAAGGTTTCATGCTCCAAATTGAAGTTGTAATCGTGTGGGATGTTTTGGAAGCTAATGTGATTTTAATATGATTTCTTGTATTTATGATAATAATGTTGTTAACGTGCGGATTATGGGTGTAGTTCAAGAATTTGGAAGAAAAGAATGTGTTGTGTTGCTCTTGCCAAGTTGGGAAGGTTTGGTGCTTGCATAATGGTTGGGTTGTTTTGAATATTGTGCGGATTGTTTAAAGTGTTCTTGAGTCTTGTTTGAATATGTTCAGATTAGTACTTGAATGTGAGATCGTTGATATTGGCTTAATGGTATGAGGTTGATATTGAATATAAATGGAATGTTGTCGACTTAAGTAGAAAAGAGTTATTAACGTTAGAATGTGTTTTGAATTAATCGTTGATGTTGTTAGTATGGTTGTTTGTATGGTTGTTGATGATTTGGCCGAGTTGAATTTTCGGGGTTGTTGAATTTATAGGGGAAATGCTGCCCAAATTTCTGTAAATAAAGTGCTAGCTTGGAAATGGATTCCTAAGTGCTTATGACTAATGTTTGGTGTCTAACAACGTTATTGTAGATCGTGAGACGCCGACACTTAAGTTTGGATTAGCTTAGGAAGTGGACGAGGTATGTAAAGCTTATCCTTTCTTTCTTTTGGCATGTCGTAGTTGTAAGTAGGCTATGATACGAGCCTCGGGGTAACTCTATTCGTACGATCCGAGCATGTCTACGATTCTTGTTCACTTCTTGACTTTCGCATTCTTAATATAGTCGAGCTATGGTCTTTATGTCTTTTGTATGATTGGATTTCAAAGGTTGCATAAAAAGTTTTGTTTCTAAAGGGTTTTATGTTGAAAAAGGTTCGTAAATTTCATAGACGGAATCGGATCGCTTCGAAACGTTCGTAGAAGGTTCTATAGCGAATAATGACTCTAACTTTCATGGGCGGGCCCGGATTGGTTTGATGCATATCCGTGGTCCCCGAGATTTTCCTTTGTATAGTCCTAATGACTTTTTCTGAAAGAACTTAACATGATTACCGTTTTAACTCTCGAGCGTCGACTACTTACTTATCCATTGAGTCTGTAATGATGATTTATGTGCATATGGTTTCTCACTACTCTGCTCGTGCCAGCCTCAATATGTCTTTCCCCGAGTCCCGGGCCGGGTATGTATTCGTGCACAGTTTCACTGCATTGTTCACCGAGTCCCTCACTAGAGGGCCGGGTACGGTATATATATATGATGATATGATGATGTGATGATACGATGATGTGATGATATGGGGATGGCGGCCAGGATGTCATATGATGATTCTATTCACCGAGTTCCTCACTAGAGGGTCGGGTACGGTATATATCTATGATGATATGATGACATGATGATATGATGATTTTATTTACCGCGTCCCTCACTAGAGGGCCGGGGCACGTTATATATACATGATATGATGATTTTTTTAATTTATCGAGTCCCTCACTAGAGGGTCGGGACACGTTATGTATATGCATATGTAATACATGATATTGACATGCATGATTTATGTTTCAAAGGCAAGCCTTATGATTCTCTATACTCCCTATTTCAGTATGACCCTGTTTACTGTATTTCATTCTTTACATGCTCAGTACATATTCCGTACTGACCCCCTTTCTTCGGGGCTGCGTTTCGTGCCACGCGGTGTATACGGATGAGTAGAAGATGTATCGACTGGATTGGCGAGCTCCATTTCCTTCGGAGTCGCCGAGTCAGAGTATTTACGTTATGATATCTTGTTTTATATTAGAGACTTTGCAGACAGAGTCATGTATGTAACATGTCGATCTTGTAAGCGGCTGCAGCAAGCCGATGTATCATTACGCATTACGTTACGGATTTCATGTGTTTACGGATTCTCGCTTGGTTTGAGAAAGACGAAAAGCATGTTGTTCTTTGAAAAACTTTCATTCGCACTCATGTCATGATTTAAGGGCCCAAAGTACGATTATGAGTATCACGAGAGTCAGCGGGTTCGCTCGGCCCTTAATAAGGGTCGGGTGCCCATCATGCCCTATGGAAAGTTAGGGTGTGACGCCCTGTGAGGCTTGATGGTTAGCTTTGTACAGGTGGGTAGTACAAATTACAGAGGAGGTTCTGCCAAAATTTTATTAAAATTGATTGTGATCAGTATATATATGTGTGCTATGATAAGTAAGATACACAAGTGTAAACTGAAGAATGAAAGGTTAATAATAGTTATAAATCGACTGAAAGGAGGGTTATACGGTGGGTTCTGAATGAGTTTGAGAGTTAGGTTGAAATTACTCGAGGATATAGAAGTGAGTCGAGGGTTAAGTTAAGTTCTCTCGGGGATTAGAAGTAAGGTTGATGAACTAAGATTAATGTGATTCGAATAATGTGATAAGATTACGAGAAGAGACATAAGAGGGGAAGCAATGATAAGCAAGGAGTCATTCGAGAGGTGAGTTAGCATAAAAAAGAGTAGGCTTAAACGAGTAAAGAATGAAACAAGGAACAGAAAGAAACATGATTATATGTGTTTGAGGAAAGGGAGTAATGTGTCCTTCGTAGAAATCAATATAACTGAAAGCATCAATGTGGCTAAGGGAAGTTGAAGCTTATAGAGGAAAGATAAGTAACGAAAGGGACCTTAGGAATTGTGAAGGGTGAGTGATATTAGTAAGTATTGGAATTGGATACGAGTATTAGTCTTCATTTAACATTTGAGGACGAATGTTTCTAAGAGGGGAAGGATGTTACACCCCGGAAAATTTCGTGTTACTAAGGCTGCAGACGGCTTAATGTGAGTTCAAGGAGGAGCAAATATTACAAGTATAAAGGATGAAATTCTACTGTATTAGCATGAGGATAGCATGAGTATGATATTTGGAATTCGTACCATATGATTGGAATGATATGTTAAAAGATATATAACCCTCGTAACCATAAGCTGAGGTGGGGCCCACATGATGGGGTTTTTATAAAGGATGTATAACAAGTTATATGGACAATATATGTGAAGTTAAACACAACTCAAGAAGGACCCTTGAGCTAAATCTAAGTGTAAGCCCCCCAAAAAGATGTTTTTAAGTTACGTTTTCGAGTGATCTGATTTTGGGAGGCCATAACCCCATTATTATTTGGGAATTTAGGAAAACTCTAAAAATAATAGTTGTAGATAATTGAAATACCTTTTTAACCATAGGTCGTGGGACTTCATGTGACATAGGGATAAAAATTTATGGACGTTTTAATATAGAAAGGTCAAGCTAAGCAGTGGGCTCGGCCGAACCCGACTCAAGGTCAGTGGGAACCGACCCAAGACACACATATTGTCACGACCCAAACCGATGAGCCGTGACAGGTACCTGACCATTACTGGCCAAGCACCCCTATGCTTGCATCTACTTCTCACCGACTGTCACAGGCCCATGTACAATCAGAATCGTACTATCTTGTCGCCAAACAATCAACATAAAAGACACCGTACCGAGAACTCACGGCCAACACATACGTATAAACATAAATACTGAGAATACTAGTGTTAGATGATTTGGCCGCCACACATATATACTGTACAACCAAATACACGCCGACGAGGCTGCATAATATCACGACTACATATCACTGTCTACAGACCTCTCTGGAGTACAAATGTAGAAAGGACAGGACAAGGCCCTGCCGTACCAATATATGTACATAACGAGATGGCATACCAAACAGACTGAAGCTCCTGATCAATGTAGCGTACCGACTGCCGCTGAGGAAGGGTCTGACGTGAATCGTCGATTGGCTACACGATCTGCGGGCATGAACGCAGCGTCCACAAGAAGGGACGTCAGTACGAGCAATGTACTGAGTATGTAAGGCATGAGTAACAACATATTAAAGGATACAAAGCATGAATGGTAACAGGACGAAAATATAGAGCATATCATGAGATAAAAGAGTAACCTGTACATCTGAGTGCCTTTTAGGCGGGTACCATGCATGCTTAGTGCTACGAAAAGTGAAGCCCGATCCATATACATATACTATATTGCTGCGGAACGTGCAGCCCGATTTATATATATAATATATTGCTGCGGAACGTGCAGCCCGATCCATATAATATATTCTTTGCGGAACGGGAAGCCCGATCCATATAATATATTCTTTGCGAAACGTGCAGCCCGATCCATATACATATATCCCGCATTCGGGCATCCCGCATCCGGGACAGTATCATGTCATATTATACCAACTGATCAGGTGGTTACGCGTATATAACGCTCTCCCTTTTCCCATATACATATATCATATAAGCAGCATGCATGAGAGCTCAAAGAAAGTCATGTATCTATCGGAGTGACGTAAGGTCGGTAACCTCCGATTATGTTATGGAATAATCATCATCGCTTTGTCTCACCTTGAAGGAACAATTACTATAAGGTGAGACTATCAATGAAGAATAACATCACGAGAAAACATAGAATAGGATCATAAATCTCATAAGGCGTCAATTCATATACTTTGAAATCTTAAAAAAATAATCATCATCCATGAATAAAATTGAGAAATCAAGAAATAGCTCCACGTTCTCATATCATCATTGAAATCGTAAACTTGAAACCCTTAAACATGGAATCATCATCATCATATTCATCGTAGGAAAATATACTCATCTTTGACATCATCGCTGTCATTGTAAAACATATCCATCGTTGTTGTCATAAAAGCTTACGGAGTCATAAACCTCCGTTTTGAAAAAATACGGACATTTTGGGAAAGCATTTATGGATTATCGGGAAAGGAATCATGCCTTGGAATTATAGACTTTAACTTTTGAAAACAAAGAAGTTACGGAAGCATTTATGAAATCGTAACATAAGTTATGGAAGCATTTATGAAATCATAACATAGGAGTCATGCCTTTGAAAGAAGGGACGAGCCTTAACATACCTGTTCAACCTCCTATTGGCTACGCTTATGCGTCCGAGCTCGTAAATCTAAATTTAAGATGATTTACACTAACGTTAGCCTCTTTATCACACACTTGTTCGAAGTTTCAAATTATACTATTCTATATTCTGCCAAAAATGGGGCAGCATTTTCCCTATTTATATGCCTAGCCCGAATTCGCAATTCAACAACTAACAACTATCACCACAATACCAACATTAACCATAATATTTCCAACTTCAAAATACTTCATAAACATCCCATATGGTGTTTGTCTCATATTTCCATCATAGAACTATTTTATAACGATTTTACAGCTCTTTCTCCGTAAATAAACCGATATTAACACAAATAGAAAGAGATTTATACCTTTCCCTCGACAATAATGCTATATCTTCACTCTTCCACCTTGAACTTAAGCCACAAGGCCTCAATAAATAGTTTTGTAGTCGCAACTATACGCTGTCTAGATCGGGGTTTGGGAATTATACCTGGTTTCGGGCTAAATAGTTGAGGGTTGGAAGGTTTGGGAAGTTTCTAGAATATTTGGGAAGTTTTTGGGTGTGTTTGGTTGAAAAATAGGGGACCTCCCCCTTTTATAGAGCAGTCCAGGTTCTGCCTGGACTGACATAAATTTGTTCAGTGCGTTCGCGTCTCGTAGTGGCGCGGTCGCGCTGTGTTGGCCCTTGGCCTTCTGCGCGTTCGCGCCACTCCCAGGCGCGTTCGCGCAGACCATTTTCCTGGCCTGCCAGCCCGACTTGTAACGTCCATATCTCCTTAACCCGATGTCACACCCCAACTTCCGATAGGGTGTGATGGGCACCCGACCCTTATCTAGGGCCGAGCGAACCCTCAGACTATCGTAACACTCGTATTCATACTGGGCCCTCGACCAAATCATAAATACATAATACAAGTTTTCAAAAGAACAAACATACTTTATATCTTTTTTTTTTTTTAAATTACACATAACCTATAACCGTACAGAATCTGTAAAATCACATATAACAATACTACGGCTTATGGAGCCGCTCACCACGGACATCTTATGCACATGACTCTGTCTGCAAAGTCTCTAACATGACTCGGACATCATAACACGAACAAACTCTGACTCGGCAGCGCTCCGGAGCAAGTGGAGCTCGCCAATTCATTGGAACATCATCTGCTAAAATCTTTAGCTCACCTGGGTGTACCTGCGCGGCATGAAACGCAGCCCCCGAAGAAAGGGGGTCAGTACGGAATATGTACTGAGTATGTAAAGCAAGAAATCCAATAACAGAGTCATAACGGGAATGAAGAACCACAGAAAACAAATATGGGAACTGGAGAGTCATAACTTGCCTGTGCAACCCTTATCCTGTATATACATACGACAGTGAACAAAACACATCATGGTCACATTAATTCGGAAATCATATACGAAGTACCGAAAACAGATTTAGTAATCAGAATATCATCAGACGGTCATATCGTCATATCGGACAGATTTATCATATTAGCGTAGCATTTTTCACATCATCAGATCGTTACATTATCAGACTATCGCATTATCAGAACAGACTCAAATATATTGCCGGATTTCCATATTACCAAATCATTACATCATCAGATCAAACAGAATAGCATATCACACATCCTATGCGGCCCTTACTGGGACCCGGCGGACGGAACGTGGTCGCCCTCCGCGCCTTGGGCGCCACAACACATCATACTTCGGAAGTTTTCAGATCTCCTGCATCCCCGTCACACATCATATCATATAACCACGGTACCCGGCCAAAAGGGGCGCGGCTTACCGGACACATCATAACACCATTATCCTCGGTCCCCGGCCAAAGGGGCTCGGCGAACCGGACACATCATACTTCGGAAGCTCATCATACTTCGCATTGTGCGCACGATAGTACCGGCCCGGGACTCGGCGAAGGAAATAACAAACATATGCACGAGCAGAATCGTGGGATCTATATGCCATTCAGCCATTCATACAGACTTAACGGAATAGTCAGACAATTTATCTTTCACAATCCGATAGCATTAATCATATCAACTCTCTTGTGGATATTATTCGGAAACATATCAAATAAAACTTTTAGGCATCACAATCACGTATCAGAAACATACATATATATATAAATCTTTATTCTAGACTTAACCGATAAGTGAGTAATCATATTCGGAAGTTGAATTATTAGCCATATTAAGTTATATCAACAAGTTGCCAAAACTATACAACGTAACGTCTTGCGGGCCCACGGGCAAGTACCAAACCGACCCGAGCCCGCTTATGAATGTCGGGGATGTTATACATTAGGGGACCTCCCACGAGCGTTTCGGAGCGATCCGAGCCCTTAGTCAAAAGTTAGGGACGTTCGTAGTTTCCGACTCTTTTATGAATATTCTTTTAAGCACATTCTTATTCAGCCATACAAAGGCATAGAAACCATAATTTGACTACATTAGGCATACGGAGGTCAAGAAACAAATAAGAATCACGGACATGCTCGGATCGTAGGAGTAGAGTTACCTCGGGGAGCATATCATAGCCTATTCATACTAAGACATGCCAAAGAAAGAAAGGTGAGCTTTACATACCTTGGCCACCCTCTACTAATCCACGCTTGCGTCTCGGCTTCTCGCGATCTACAAAAGATGTCATTGGATGCCCAACATTAGCCATAAGCATTAAAGAACTCAATTCCGAGCCGTCACTTCTTCTATGGAAATTTCGGCAGCACCTCCCCTATATATCCATGTGGCCCATGGCCCACCTACATAATATGACCACCTAGTCTTTAATTTCATGCAATGACCAACTTTCAATAATTAACCTTTGGCCCCAAATTTTTCCTTAATGCTTCCTTCCAACAAAATCCTAAACCATTTGTCGTAAAACAAAGTCGAGAGATAACCTTGTCCATAATTCTTCGCAACCAACTTAAAAATATTCCGACGTGCGAATTGCGAGATATAACATTCTTCCCCCCTTTAGAACATTCGTCCTCGAATGTTCAACTTATCGTACGGGATCAAAACACAACATAATAAGCACCTTGGGGAGCTCCCATTTTTATGGCTATTATTTGTCCTTCAACAACATACCATCTCTTAATTCACACTCCTTGCATTTCTCTTACCACGCTTCAAACCCCCACTTTAGGGGTTTGCTTATGCCATTATCCATTCATGCTTACCTTTCTCTTTTCCCCACGGCTAAGGCACACGAGAATTCTTATGCTACCTCTGTCTCGTTCGAGCACTCTACTCTTACATAGTCCTCTCTTTTGCTCATTTTCAAAACGATGAACTTGTTCGTTCACATATATATATTATCCGTATCATCCCGGTCATTTCCTAGCATTCATTTTTTCCTTGTTTCTTGTTTCTTTTAAACATAATGAAGATGATTCTTCAGTCTTTCATAAGCTTGTCCAATGGCCCGCCGCTCCACATACTCTAATCTCTCTTAGACTACTGGCCCCAAATTTCTCCTTACTCCTTATAGCTAAATTTCATAAAATTTTCAAAATACTTCCCAGGGGGGTCACCCATCCTGGAATTGCTCTCACGCCAGCACGCTTAACTTTGGAACTTTGATGGAATATGACGCTTTAACGCTTCCCAGACTGCGTCTTTCTCACCGCATGATCTTCTACGCATAATATTGAGTACGTCGGAATTTTATCGTATTCCCAAAACGCCCTCACGACATATCCGGCCACATACTCTAATCTTGTTAACACATTCCCATTCGTCAAATTTCCTTTTTCCTCCGTCACCCACCCTTGTCTTAATCATATCACTTTCCAAACAATCCAAACCTACCCATGACCTTCCAAAGTCATCGCCTAGTAGCACAAGTCCTTCCAAATCTCCTTAATACCATATTTTCACCGACGTCCTATTTACTATCTCACCACTCGTTCCGCTCAGTGGCACAAGTCCTTCAAATTTCCTTAACTTATTCCTAGGGCAACCGTACCGTACTTTATAGCTCAACTTTTATCGCTACTATCAACCCGACTTTTTCAAAATATTTTCCAACTCGTTTCTCCTTCTCGTATTATTTCTAGAAGAATTTCAGTAGAAGTTCTCTCGTATTTCTTACTATTCCAAAACGCACGCAGAAATACCAACAGCGCCTCACAGGGCCATCATCATATATATATACCACATCATACTGTATCGTATCATAGCCACACAGGGCTCTCAGTATTCATAAAAGGCTGAAATTATTAAATTTACCTCGTATACTCAACACGACTTCACGTGTCACATTTTCTTGCTTACCTTCCTTTTCAGTTTTCAACTTTGCCTTTCAATTGTATGCCAATACCTTACTTGGCATATATCTTTCGTATCTTTACTTACCTGCGTGCTTTGTAACCTTCCATACCGCTTAGTCGCTTCCACCTGTCAACATCAATCCTCTGCCGAAATCAAAGGTCAATGTCGGGAATTTCCTATAACTTGGCTCTACAGCACGATCTAAGATGCCAAAGAAAAGTAACCATCCTAGATGCCCCGTAGCCTCCTGTTTATAAATGTGGCGCGCTTCACACCATAAACAGGACTCTACCGGACACGACTTTGCAGACAACCCCTAGGACCCTCTCCGGACCGATTTCGCTCCGATACCACTTTGTCACACCCCAACTTCCGATAGGGTGTGATGGGCACCCGACCCTTATCTAGGGCCGAGCGAACCCTCAGACTATCGTAACACTCGTATTCATACTGGGCCCTCGACCAAATCATAAATACATAATACAAGTTTTCAAAAGAACAAACATATCTTTTTTTTTTTTTTTAAATTACACATAACCTATAACCGTACGGAATGCGTAAAATCACATATAACAATACTACGGCTTATGGAGCCGCTCACCACGGACATCTTATGCACATGACTCGTACGCAAAGTCTCTAACATGACTCGGACATCATAACACGAACAAACTCGACTCGGCGGCGCTCGAGCAAGTGGAGCTCGCCAATTCCGCCGGAACATCATGCGCTAAAATCTTTAGCTCACACAGGTGTACGCGCGGCATGAAACGCGCCCCCGAAGAAAGGGGGTCGACGGAATATGTACTGAGTATGTAAAGCAAGAAATCCAATAACAGAGTCATAACGGGAATGAAGAACCACAGAAAACAAATGTGGGAGCTGGAGAGTCATAACTTGCCTGTGCAACCCTGATCCTGTATATACATGCGACAGTGAACAAAACACATCATGGTCACATTAATTCGAAAATCATATACGAAGTACCGAAAACAGATTTAGTAATCAGAATATCATCAGACGGTCATATCGTCATATCGGACAGATTTATCATATTAGCGTAACATTTTTCACATCATCAGATCGTTACATTATCAGACTATCGCATTATCAGAACAGACTCAAATATATTGCCGGATTTCCATATTACCAAATCATTACATCATCAGATCAAACAGAATAGCATATCACACATCCTATGCGGCCCTTACTGGGACCCGGCGGACGGAACGTGGTCGCCCCTCCTGCCTTGGGCGCCACAACACATCATACTTCGGAAGTTTTCAGATCTCCTGCATCCCCGTCACACATCATATCATATAACCACGGTACCCGGCCAAAAGGGCGCGGCTTCGGACACATCATAACACCATTATCCTCGGTCCCCGCCAAAGGGGCTCGGCGAACCGGACACACATCATGCCCGGAGCTCGTCATCATACTTCGCATTGTGCGCACGATAGTACCGGCCGGGACTCGGCGAATGAAATAACAAACATATGCACGAGCAGAATCGTGGGATCTATATGCCATTCAGCCATTCATACAGACTTAACGGAATAGTCAGACAATTTATCTTTCACAATCCGATAGCATTAATCATATCAACTCTCTTGCGGATATTATTCGGAAACATATCAAATAAAAATTTTAGGCATCACAATCACGTATCAGAAACATACATATATATATAAATCTTTATTCTAGACTTAACCGATAAGTGAGTAATCATATTCGGAAGTTGAATTATTAGCCATATTAAGTTATATCAACAAGTTGCCAAAACTATACAACGTAACGTCTTGCGGGCCCACGGGCAAGTACCAAACCGACCCGAGCCCGCTTATGAATGTCGGGGATGTTATACATTAGGGGACCTCCCACGAGCGTTTCGGAGCGATCCGAGCCCTTAGTCAAAAGTTAGGGACGTTCGTAGTTTCCGACTCTTTTATTAATATTCTTTTAAGCACATTCTTATTCAGCCATACAAAGGCATAGAAACCATAATTTGACTACATTAGGCATACGGAGGTCAAGAGACAAATAAGAATCACGAACATGCTCGGATCGTAGGAGTAGAGTTACCTCGGGGAGCATATCATAGCCTATTCATACTAAGACATGCCAAAGAAAGAAAGGTGAGCTTTACATACCTTGGCCGCCCTCTACTAATCCACGCTTGCGTCTCGGTTTCTCGCGATCTACAAAAGATGTCATTGGATGCCCAACATTAGCCATAAGCATTAAAGAACTCAATTCCGAGCCGTCACTTCTTCTATGGAAATTTCAAAGACCTCTCTATATATCCATGTGGCCCATGGCCCACCTACATAATATGACCACCTAGTCTTTAATTTCATGCAATGGCCAACTTTCAATAATTAACCTTTGGCCCCAAATTTTTCCTTAATGCTTCCTTCCAACAAAATCCTAAACCATTTGTCGTAAAACAAAGTCGAGAGATAACCTTGTCCATAATTCTTCGCAACCAACTTAAAAATATTCTGACGTACGAATTGCGAGATATAACACCCGATGTCCTATTGAGGAGTGCTTTGTTGCGTTGGAAACTAGACTTCCCAAATCACTTTAGACTTTTGTTTCACTTCAAAGCTCTTAATATACTAAAACATATTCTTTCTTCCAATTAGACCAAAATTTCCGTACCAAACCTTGCCTAACTTTCTTTGAAAGCCTCGGAAGCTTAATCTACTTAGTTCACTGGTTTTCCAATCCTCTTATAACCTGTTACGCAAACTCAGACTCTTATAATCGTAACACGAGCACCTATGATCTTGCATCTTCTCGACAATACTCCGATGTCTGCAATTGAATAGCTAATACCTAACGAGTCTCAACGTACAGAAACTACGGGGTGTAACATCCTTCCCCCCTTAGAAACATTCGTCCTCGAATGTTGAAGTATTGCCAACCCACAACACCATCTTTTATTCCTTAGAACCGTTATTCTTCCCTTAGGGTCCAATTACCGTTGGTTCAGTCTTTTCTCATCTTTCCCTTAACTCTTTCATTGCCTTCAGGCAGCTTCTTTCACTTCTTTGTTTTCATGTACATGCTAGGAAATTACTAGCATCTCGCTCTTATTTTGTTTCCATTATTGTATTCTTGACTTGCCGTGCCATAACTATTCATCGTCCTGCAAGTATTCTCTCTTTCTCTCTCCTTGTTTCCCTGCTAGTGGGCAATTTCCTTGCTCATATACGGTGCACTTTTTGTGTTTATCTCTTCGGTACCATCTCGAGCTATCCTTTTTATACCTGTTGATCTTAGGCATACACTGCATCGACTCCCTGTAGTTCATTAGTTCGATTTCCTGTTCTTTTACATCTTTGTCACTATCCCTCTTAATCTTATATTTTAAATATTTATCCAATCATGACTTTGTCACTAGTGAGCATAATGGTTATGTTCCTTTCCAAGGCCAGTTATATCAATATCCAAAATAAATATATACGTAATGTTTCTCTGCCATTTATTATCCTTTGTAGTCCAGTTACACTTATGGAAACTTATAATCCGAGTTCAACTAATTTCATAGCTCGCAACATCTTTGAGCTCCTGCTATAACTTTTTCTTTACCTCCTTCCCTCACATCTCTCAACACAATCCCAAAAGCATAGGACTACCGCAATTCTTCTATTATGACTCTCTTGCAACACAAGTATACTTGTCTTCGATTTCCTTGTATTGGCGATCATATCGTCAGTCGTTATTCCTTGTTGGCTTTCCGGTGTGGCCTTCTTACAATTGTAGTTGGGCATAGCTTCACGTTCACGGTCCATATAATTCCATAGCATATGCTCTCATGTTTAGTATAATTAGTGGTCTATGAACTATTTTCTAATATCCGGTGAACTCTTTTATTTCCATTCATAAGAGCAGCGTTCTTCCTTTGTTCGGAAAATTACCAAACTACCAATCGTTGTTCTTTTTATTACAATTGTCATTATCAGCCCAAGTGTTCTTTGGGTTCGTCATCCTCTCTAACACCCTTTGTACATCTAGCTTGAAGACCTTTCTCGCTCTTTTCATTACCCTTTAGGGCATGTCGCTGCATCCTTAGGTACGGTGCAATTTTTGCCCGATACGAGGGATTCAAATCATGGTCTAAAAATATCTCATCTTGACGTGAAGTGCTCTCTTGAGTTATCTTTCATACTTTCTCCCTATGTCTACCTCATGGTACACTTATTATCAATTCGTTCCTGCTTCTTTCTAATACCTTCCTGATATGCCGATATGTTTCGAACTCTGGCTCCGAGCTAATAAATTTCCCTTTCTGGAGCTTGAGAACGTCATAATTCCTTTCAAGTCCAATAAGTTCTTCCCCCCTTATTAAGAAGGTCCTTATACGCCCATAGCCTTCGAGTATCCATCGTATTCGGCAATTATCTACAGCCCTTCACGACTTCTCAAGGTCGGGGTTCTGTCATCGTATGGTCTGACTTATCTATCTTCTTACTAAGTGCGCTCTTATATCCAATTGGAACACTTATAAGGGTTAGATCCAATTCCGATGCCTTCTTTTCCATCTTTTCACACCTCTGTCTTTTATGACTAGCGATTTTTCGGACACGCAAGTTAATAGGGTCATCGATATTCACAACTTCATTTATGAGGTCTTGGATTATACCTTACTCCTCGTCTCTCTTCCCGACTTTGCTTATAACATATCTAGAATTCTTCTTATCTTGAGTTCTTCTTCCATTTTTGTCTATATCGTCATTCTTGTCAGTATTTCCCATACCCTTTCATCCACTACTAGTTCTTTCGCCTGTTTAGCTCACTTACTCATACTTCTCCTTAACTATGCATTTGTGTTGCAGCTGTGCGTCCAAGTTATCCAAGTTTTCCGAGTGTCCTGCTACTTCTTGCTCTTAGCACTGAATTCTTGCAATGTACACTCTTTCCATCCTCGTTCATCGAGCCTTCATCCGCCTTTCTGATGCCACGACCAGGTTGTCCTCCATGCACGTTCCTTACATTATACTCTATTTCCTTTATAATCTAGTCTCTCGGTCTTTATAGGAATTCTTGCCTCATGTCATTAATTTTCTAATCATATGTGTCACCCCATTATCCTCATTATTGTCTTGGTGATTGATTGGTTCCCTACCGCCAACTCGTTAAAGTATCCTTCTTACTCTCATGGTTAAAGATTTCCAGTTACTTTCTTTGCTAAACGCTCTCCTCCCCCCTTTTTTTTTCGATCAACCCATTACTATACCTTCCCTATTTTCATCCTTAACCTTCCTTAGGTTTCTTCCTTCCCGAGCGCCCTTCTCCTCTTGTTATTTATAGTATCGACCCTGAAGTTAGTGAGACATTCCTTTAAACGTGCAAATCCGTTCTATTCTTAAGTCATCTTTTAGGAAAGCTTCTCCATGTCCGAGGCAACCATATCAATATGGCTACACATTTATCCCTTTATAAATATATCTTTCGAGAGTTGGAAATCTCTTAGCATCGTTGCAAGGCCTAATCATTCCTTCTCTTACTTCACACTCCTTGTCGCGGTCACTATCCTTTTAGCACCACTTATTGAAATTTGTTTTCTGACCCCACACATTCCTCTTTTGTTCCATACTACCACACTTTAATCCCTTTCATTTGCCTACCTTCGAATTTTTACCCAAATAGTCTCGTGCTTTGCCCGTCGTCACTCTCGAAGGCTTCACTCACTTATGTTTCTTACTTTTCATTTTTTTCTGACATTTTGATCTCCTTACCTTCCATCTACTCACTTTCTCTCTTTTCCAAATATCATTGTATTAGAACATTCCAAGCTTAACCTGTAGTGAGAATAGCATCAGCTTACCTTGTAAGATTTGCACCATTTGTTTTTTTTGTCACTTGAACTTTGTTACCCTGTTCGATTAATGCCTTCCATATACCGATGTTGATTTAACGGGTACACATACCCGCTGATATAGCCATGTATGGGATATCATATGCATACATATATATAATTATTACTATCTCGCTTACAAAATATTTCCAAACGCTATTCAAACTCACCCTAATTCTAGGGCTGTGATGCATACTTTTCTTCTCTCTTCACCGGTCTAGTCCGCTCGTCCCGCGACCTCTTAAGGTTTCCGCCCACTCCGCATACTCTAATTTCCTTTAGGCTACTCTAGCTTCTCATTTGTCTCTTATGTCTAAATTTATAGGATTTCTAGTACACTTCCCAGGGGGTCACCCATACTAACATTTCTCTCACCCCAACACGTTTAACCTTGAAATTTTGATGAAATCCTGTGCGTTAATGCTAGTATGATCGCATCCACCTCACCACATGACCTTCATCACATAATCTGGAGCAAGTTGAAGTCTTAACAGATTCCAAAACATTCTGGTAACACATCTCCCTCCGAATTAGAAAGGGTCTTTTACTCTTTCGATCGTACAATTATTTTAGCCTTTGAATCCTTAATATTCACCTTTCACCTATGTGTATGACTAGCTTTCATCCTAGAATTCCAGATTCTCACTGGTGGCGAAAACACCTTGATCGCCGTTACTTATAAATACTTGGTTATCGTCGCTTGGATTTTTGCTCGCCGCTATTAAGTAATAATCTTACAGCAAGTAGACATACATAGAAAATTCCAATAACGACTCATATACTTGTAGTCGATCGGTCTCTAGACTGATCTGGTGGGCTATAAGGTGAAGTGTAATCCTCGTCATCGTCTACCCACCATCTGCTCGTCTGGCCTTCGTCGTCTCTCTCATCTGAGTCCGAGAGATATAGATAACCGGGCAATTTCGCATTATCGACAAACTGTGATGTGGGGCTAGAGTAATCCCAACACTCACCGGGGGAGGCCGGGTTCGACGTAGTGCTCCACCATGCGAGCAATCGTGCACGGTCTCAAAGAATCTCCTTCCTTCCGGCGTCCCACGAATACTCGTACGGACTCAGGATTACAGCTGTCCTCTAGGGGGTCCTCCTCTCCGGGAGTCAAAACTCGGACGAATCGTCGCCGGGTCTTCGAGGGACTGGCCCGAACAATAACCGAGGCTCCCTCCCCGCCGGGTCCTCGGAGCCCCGGATCCTAGATCCGATCTAGGGCCTCTTAGCACCCCCACTATCCGAAGCCGATCTTTTCATCTCTCGTCGGTCCGTACTTACCCGGCAGGAAAATGATCAGAAGCGATCTTTCCTAAACTCTGGCTCTACCACACGATCTAAGACAGAAGAAAAGGTCAAGGATTCCTAAATGCCCCGCAGCCACTTGTTTATAGGTATGACCGGCTTCACACCCATAAATCGTGGACTCTCATCGGACACGGTCCGTAGACAACTTCGGGACGAATCGCTTCCGATACCACTTTTGTCACGATCCAAACCGATGAGCCGTGACAGGTACCTGACCATTACTGGCCAAGCACCCCCATGCTTGTATCTACTTCTCACTGACTGTCCTGGGCCCATATACAATCTATAACTGTACTATACTGTCCCCTGAACAATCAAAATAAAAGACACCATACCGAGAACTCACGACCAACACATACGTATAAACATAAATACTGAGAATAACAGCGTGAGCCGATTTGGCCGCCACATATATATACTGTACAACAAAATACACGCCGACGAGGCTGCATAATATCGTGACTATATACCACTGTCTACAGACCTCTATAGAGTTCAAACTGTAGAAAGGACAGGATAAGGCCCTGCCGTACCCATATATGTACATAAAGAGATGGCATACCAAACGGACTGAAGCTCCGGATCAATGGAGCGTACCGGCTGCCGCTTAGGAAGGGTCCTATTGCTGTGAATCGTCTAACTGGCTACCTGATCCTGCGGGCATGAACGCAGCGTCCACAAGAAGGGACGTTAGTACGAGCAATGTACTGAGTATGTAAGGCATGAGTAACAACATATTAAAGGATACAAAGCATGAATGGTAACAGGACGAAAATATAGAGCATATAATCAGATAAAAGAGTAACATGTACATCTGAGTGCCCTTTAGGCGGGTACTATGCATGCTTAGTGCTGCGGAACGTGTAGCACGATCCATATAAATATACTATATTGATGTGGAACGTGCAGCCCGATCCATATATATAATATATTGCTGCGGAACGTGCAGCCCGATCCATATACATATATCCCGCGTCCGGGCATCCCGCGTCCGGGACGGTATCATGTTATATTATACCAACTGATCAGGTGGTTACGCGTATATAATGCTCTCCCTTTTTCCCATATACATATACATATATCATCTAAGCAGCATGCATGAGAGCCCAAAGAAAGTCATGTATCTATCGGAGTGACGTAAGGTCGGCAACCTCCGATTATGTTAGGGAATAATCATCATCGCTTTGTTTCACCTTGAAGGAATAATTACTATATGGTGAGACTATCAATGAAGAATAACACCACGAGAAAACATAGAATAGAGAAAATGATCATTGATAGATTTGACGGGGTAGAATAGAGAAAATAATGTTGAAAGTTCAGTTACCATTTTTGGATCGCAAATAACTTAGGGGATGTTTTGTATGATTAATTGGATATAATTAGTTGGATATTGATATAAAATAATTGTTGATATTGTTGTTGATGTTGTGGATAAGTTGCTATTCTTGAATTTGGGAGAATAAAAGGTATGAAGATATTGTATACAAAGCGTATACTGGGCTGTTTTGGTGTATATCTTTTGGAGTTGATGCTTTGAGTTTAAAGAGGCTTATATGATACGATTCTTGTTGTTGTTAATTTAGCTGAATTGGAATTTTGGGGTTGTCCATTTTATAAAGGAAATGCTGTCGAAATTCCGTTAGAAATAGAGATAAGTTTAAGGGATTGATTATAAGGATATTTATTGGATTGATTGTTGGTAAATTGATATTGTTGATAGATTAGTGTGACCCGAAGATGGACTTTGGTTAACTGGAAAGCAGCAAAGGTATGTAAGGAAAACCTTTCTTCCTTTGGCATGATTCTTGTTGCCATTCATTCTATATGTACTCCATATGATTCCATTCTTAGACAAGTAAGGTCTAAATGTTTCTTGTGATGGTTCACTGTTATTGTACTCCTATTCTGTTCCGAAGGGAACACCCATAAGGTGCCAAGTTAAGTTTTGTATATGGTTTTACTAATGATTTAGAGGAAGTGAGTTTTATTCTAAAGGAAACATAAAGTTTGATTTTCAAAACCACTCCGAAGGGGGTGCGAGATTTTACTACTTCATTTCATTTAGGATTTGTGTCTACATTCCATAGTATCATCCCTTTGTACTGATATGATCACTTATTCTTTGGGTAGGGCAATAAGATGAAATTGAGTAGAATATAAGTAGTAAGAATTTCATAACAATTCTACCCTCAAACCTGGAATTATGTCCTCCTAAGTCTAGTGAGATACAAATTTGATAACTTCTTATGAAAGACCAAGGCTAATAACTGGATTGTGATGAATCGATTAGTGACTTATGATATGAATTGGAATGGATATTTGTGGAATGAGTTTGTGTTGATATGATGGTGATATTAAGCTGGAAGCGGCTGCCCGAAGGAGCCATTATTATTAAGCCGGAAGCGGCTGCCCGAAGGGGCCATCATTATTATGCCGGAAGCAGCAGTCCGAAGGGACTATTGTGATACTATCCGGAAGCGCTGGTCCCAGGGACCATTCTATTAACATGTCGGAAGCGACATATGTGTTGGATTGCATTATTTACTTACAGATTGTTTTGAGACTTCGTGTGCACATTTATGTTTCTTCCAGCGAAGGCTGTAGGTATTGACTTAGATTGTGATTTCTTCTCTCCTAAGTTAAATTATGATTATGATTTGTTACCACCTTACATACTCAGTACATTGTCCGTACTGACGTCCTTTTTCCTGGGACGCCGCATCTGGGCCCCGCATTGTTTGCGGAGTTAAGTGTATAGCTAGGATGCTTAACGTCACTCGGGATTAGCAAGTTCCATTTCCGGAGCCGTGCTACGTCATGTATATAGATATGTAGGATTACGGGTATGTCGTGTCCCCGTCTCGACTCAAAATGTTACTTTACTTCTTAGAGGCTTCAGACAAAGTTGTCTCGTGGTATGTTTGTCGAGATATCGACAAAGTGATGTCAGTTGAGTCATTTGTGGATTTTAAAAGAGTATGTATTTTAGATGATTTCAGATGGTTTAAAGTACTTATTTTATTGAAAGTTTTCCTAATGGTTAAACAGATAATGATGTCTATTTGGAAAAAATTTATGTTCTTAAAAGTTTTTGAAATGACAGGTTTTGATAGAGCGAATGTCTGAGGGTTCGCTCGGCTCTGATGAGAGTTGGGTACCCACCATGCCTTACCATTGTTAGGGTGTGACACCAGTACATGTCAAATCCAACAACGAGATCTTTC
Organism: Lycium ferocissimum; assembly: GCF_029784015.1. Classification (NCBI taxonomy): domain Eukaryota; kingdom Viridiplantae; phylum Streptophyta; class Magnoliopsida; order Solanales; family Solanaceae; genus Lycium; species Lycium ferocissimum. Next base: position 36,755 of record NW_026726429.1, read on the forward strand.
CCTGGGACATCCGGTCCAATCAGCTTAGTTCGAAACTTCAACCCCAAGAAGAATTCAATTGTGATTAGATGCTTTGTGATGACTGTGGTGGTTAGGACTCCAGTCCTAGCATAGTTGAAATCTTTGAAATGTGGAATCCATTGATCCTCAGGAAGGACGGCTGGGTTCATTAGTGAACATGCCGCTCCAGTATCCATGAAAGAAATAACCTGGATTGGCTTATCCCATTTGGATGGATAGACTTTAAGCTGGACTTGCGGGATTACCATGATGTTGTTGATATCTTCTTGAGCCTTTCCCTCTGGTTCCGAAATCTGGTAATATTCATCTCTATATTCTTCGTACACATCTATGGAAGGAGGGTCTTCTCTGTGGGTTCGTCCTCTGAGGAGAGAACATATTCAAGATCATCATCTTCACCTAGATAGATACCAATGCAGTCCTCTATTTCAGTAAGAAGCTTGATCGACCTTCTGGATTGGGGACAATTTTTTGCATAATGCCCAATCTTGTTGCGGTGAAGCATTTGTCATTTTTTCGGAACTTTCCTGGGCCCCTTCTCTTGAAATATTTTGTGCGGCTCCAGAACAGAGATCTTTCTCCTCCTGAAGGCCTTAGCCATTTGAATCGCTTGAATCTTCCTTTTTGTCTGGGGGCATGGCACGAACAACTTGACCCAGTAACTAGGTCAGACTTCCCGCAAGCTTTATCAAGGGCTGGATTATTTTGTATGATCTGCTTCAAAACAGACCTTTTTGTGCCAATATCATCCAACGCTAGAAATATTGCTTGCCAGATGTAGCCGACCTGTGGGATCGTTATTGATTGGAACTTCTCCTCAATGATCATCATGGTCCGGCTTGCTAATATCTTTGGAAGGGATGAAACAAAAGCTTGCTTGAGACTAGTTTCTCCGCTTAACTCAAAGAACATTTTAGCCATTTTCTGAAAAATGGATATCGATGACATCTCTGTCAAATGCTACGCATTTCATTTGGAAGAACTATCTCCTCAGTTTTTCTTGCCTTTGGCCGGTATCTCAATAAAATACTTCCTGGAGTATTCTGATGTTGAAAGCCAAGACTTGGGATGCGAGGAACATATGTCCTTTTCGTCTGGGGGCATGGCACGAACAACATGACCCAGTAACTAGGTCAGACTTCCCGCAAGCTTTAGTAAGGGCTGGATTATTTTGTATGATCTGCTTCAAAACAGACCTTTTTGTGCCAATATCATCCAACGCTAGAAATATTGCTTGCCTGATGTAGCCGACCTGTGGGATCGTTATTGATTGGAACTTCTCCTCAACCATCATCATGGTCCCTTGCTAATATCTTTTGGAAGGGATTGAAACAAAAGCTTGCTTGAGACTAGTTTCTCCGCTTAACTCAAAGAACATTTAGCCATTTTCTCGAAAATGGATATCGATGACATCCCTGTCAAATGCTACGCATTTCATTCTGAAGAACTGTCTCCTCAGTTTTTCCTGCCTTTAGCCGGTATCTCAATAAAATACTTCCTGGAGTATTCTGATGTTGAAAGCCAAGACTTGGGATATGAGGAACATATGTCCTGGCGGCATGGCACGAACAACTTGACCAAGTAACTAGGTCAGACTTCCCGCAAGCTTTACTAAGGGCTGGATTATTTTGTATGATCTGCTTCAAAACAGACCTTTTTAGGCCAATATCATCCAACGCTAGAAATATTGCTTGCCTGGTGTAGCCGACTTGTGGGATCGTTATTGATTGGAACTTCTCCTCAATGATCGTCATGGTCCGTCTTGCTAATATCTTTGGAAGGGATGAAACAAAAGCTTGCTTGAGACTAGTTTCTCCGCTTAACTCAAAGAACATTTTATCCATTTTCTGAAAAATGGATATCGATGACATCTCTGTCAAATGCTACGCATTTTATTTGGAAGAACTGTCTCCTCAGTTTTTCTTGCCTTTGGCCGGTATCTCAACAAAATACTTCCTGGAGTATTCTGATGTTGAAAGCTAAGACTTGGGTGTGAGGAACATATTTTTGTCTTGTATCCCAAGTGAATTCCACCGCCTCTTAATTCTAGTGAGAACCTGAAGTGAATTCGGCATTTAATCATATACTTTTCCCGTTCTACAAGATTTTTTGTCACCATCCAAGCGAAGAAATCTTGGATCCAAATGGGCCATTTTGATGCTTTGATATCATCCAGACTGAAAAATGGGATCCAATCCCAACGAATTTTGCGGTTGCCAGTTCTGGCATCCTTTCTAGAATTGGCTAATTTGTCATCCCTTCACGATCAACATCTACTTCAAAGATTTCTGGTTCTCTAGGTTGATTCATAAATATTGGTGGGTTATCTTTGTCACACCCTTAATCCGATAGAGTGTGATGGGCACCCGACCCTTACTTAGGGCCGAGCGAACCCGCTGACTCTCGTGACATTCATAATCGTATTGGACCCTCATAGCATAACATAAGTACATAAGGAGAGGTTTTCAGAAAACAACTTGCTTTTCATCTTTTTCA